>NC_057718.1:56994658-57005992 GCF_004010195.1 Chiloscyllium plagiosum
TGTTTTGTTTTGTCAAATTTTGGCTATTGTATATTTGAGCTAATTGTATATCAATGTTTATATCTGAGAGTTTTGTTTATTTTTGTAAACTTGTAAAAATGTTAAATTTCTAATTAAAATATCTATATAAAAAAGGTATTCTTTTATCTAATCATTAGGCCATTCTTGACAATGAACTCTCTTCACAGCCTTTAAAGGCTAATGCCAGCTTTCAAAGGTTCCTTGAGATCAGATCCATCATTAAATGTAACCTCCATGTACACCTCCAAATGTTAGTTTTAAAGGACTAAGACAAACCTAAGATATAATTGTTGTAATACCTAATTATGCATCTTTTCATTCAATATTTTCACTGTGCAATCAAGGTTCAAATTGTATTTCTTTAGGTAATCAACATCTTGTAAAAAAAAATGAATTAACATTTTCAGGGACATTTTTGCAGTAACTTTTCTCTAAAGACACAGTGTCAGGAAATTTTGCAGAATCATTCATAATTGTTTAAAAAGATACTAATTTTCATTCCTCACTTCCAATAAAATCAATTAACACTCTGCTAAATGGTTCTTTCAAAGCTAGTACAAAAATAATTACTGCAGTTTATTGGATGGCTAGGGTTTCTTAATACCTCACATATATGGCACGCCAGGCAAAATCTGACCACAAGATTTTTGGAAACCTGGACAAATAAAAACATCTAAATGTTAGTCTTTTTTTCCCTCATACCTAAATGAACTGCCATTAGAATAATCAGATAACACTACCACCAGATGGACAATTATCCATTCCTCATTGACTGATATTTTAGGTGGTTTACTTTTCTTCATGAATATTTTGTCTTTTGTCATAATACTCTGGTATTGGTCCGATTCAATTTCTTAGTAGGCCATTTCACATATCTTAATTCAAGATCCACTTGTATTCCTCTTAAAGAATATGGGTTAAATATATCAGCCATATTTTCTTCACATTAATTACCATTTAAACTTTTCAAAAATTGTATTCGATAACAGAATTTCCAAGTCATCTTTCATTTTCCATAGACTCCTCTTTTTCCTATCTAATTCTATGGGCCCAAGATTCAGTCATAAGAGCATCAGAAAACAATCCTGGATGTTCCTCGCATAACATTCACTTCCTTTTACCTGCACATCCAGCATCCAATAAGGCATGAATGTTTTTAAACCAGCTAGATAATTTCCCAAGCTAAAATCAATTCCTTTTATAGGGATATGGTGCACTATTCTGATTACAATATCTCCATTTAACAAGTGACTCCTTAATCCAACTCTATACAGTGGAGCTGGTTTGTAACACCTATGTACATCTCCACTTATCACTTTTTTCCATAATTCGTCATCCGGAACACAACTTGTATTATCAGCCAGAATTAGCAACCAACTTGCTCCAGTATCACTAAATAACGTCAATGGTTTACCCCTTGATTAGAAGAACGTGGAACTCTCTCTCATTTTGAAATACAATATTCAGAATCTCCACTGGTCTGATTCTATTCATCTGTGAGTGAAGAACCTTCACAGTTGTCCAATCAGCTTTCTCTTAGCTTCTAAAAAACACAGGTTACCTTTATACTACGGCTATATTTAATATCCATTTCTACTCCTCATGCCCCCTTTTCCCATGATTTCTTAGATGTTGCTACTAATCAGTCACTCTCCCATTTAATTTCTAGCAATTGGCCAGTCTTTTAAAAAAAAAATCAAATCACGTAATTTTCTTTGTCCCTTTCTGTTTCTAGCCTCTCCTTTTTCACTGTGGCATCCTTCTGTCATAGAATCATAGAGATGTACAGCATGGAAACAGACCCTTCGGTCCAACCAGTCCATGCCTACCAGATATCCCACCTGCCAGCACCCGGCCCATATCCCTCCAAACCCTTCATATTCATATACCCATCCAAATGCCTCTTAAATGTTGCAATTGCACCAGCCTCCACCACTTCCTCTGGCAGCTCATTGCATACCACCCTCTGTGTGAAAAGGTTGCCTCTTAGGGCCTTTTTATATCTTTCCCCTCTCACCCTAAACCTATGCCCTCAAATTCTGGACTCCTCGACCCCAGAGAAAAGACTTTTTCTATTTATCCTATTCATGCCCTTTATACTTTTGTAACCTCTATAAGGTCATCCCTCAGCCTCTGACGCTCCAGGGAAAACAGCCCCAGCCTGTTCAGCCTCTTCCTATAGCTCAAATCCTCTAACCCTGGCAACATCCTTGTAAATCTTTTCTGAACCCTTTCAAGTTTCACAACAAATTTCCGATTAGGAGACCAGAATTGCACGCAATATTCCAACAGTGGCCTAACCAATTTCCTGTACAGCCGCAACATGATCTCCCAACTCCTGTACTCAATACTCTGACCAATAAAACAAAGCATACCAAACTCCTTCTTCACTATCCGATCTACGTGTGACTCCACTTTCAAGAAGCTATGAACCTGCACTCCAAAGTCTCTTTGTTCAGCAACACTCCCTAGAACTTTACCATTACGAGTATAAGTCCTACTAAGATTTGCTTTCCCAAAATGCAGCACCTCACATTTATCAGAATTAAACTCCATCTGCTACTTCTCAGTCCATTGGCCCATCTGGTCAAGATCCTGTTGTAATCGGAGGTAACCTTCTTCGCTGTTAACAACAACTCTCATTTTGGTGTCATCTGCAAACTTACTAACTGTACCTCTTATGCTCGCATCCAAATCATTTATGTAAATGACAAAAAGTAGAGGACCCAGCATCGATCCTTCTGTTCCCCAAAATTAATAAGTTCCATCCATAGATTTTTTTATACCTTCAATTTCCTTGGGGATTCCTATACGACAGACTCTCTCCCTATCTGCAACTCTGAACAAGGTATCATACATTTCCAACAAAGCTGCCACTCCTTCTCGCATCTTTGATTCCCAATGCTCATCTGAACAATTTTTAAGATTTGCTAGAATGCCATTTTGGAATTCTTCCATAATCAAGATTTTGCTGATGTTATCAAAATTTTGCTATAACTTCAGTTATCAAAGTTATTGATGCCATAGCATTTCTTTTTCTCTTGAAATGTGTATAATAATTTTTTGATTTTTCTTGCTTGCAGCACTTAATTAAGCTTCAGGAAAAGCACATACAGTGTTGATTTCTTTAAATTTCTAATGGAATCTTAGCTCATTCTATGACTTCAATTTCAGGTTTCCCTCTTTTTAAATCTAATTGCTAATCACTTTCTAATCAATTGCTAAGCATCTCATTCTTCCAAGATCCTGCTTTTATTTCTAACTTCTGTTTACCTACTAACTGTCAGTTTTGCCATGGACAGAATTTCAAATGATCCAAAACTATGTCATCTCCTCCTTAAAAAGTCTGAGCAACATTCAATGCCAATTTGAAAGTTCAATCCATGCAATTAACTCCAGTAAAACACTCCTGCTTTAATGTCCAGAATCTCCATGAATCAGCTTCTTTAAAAGAGATACACATTCCTCTTAAATTCAACGCTTGAAAATCCAGGTTAACAGCCCCAAACTTATTCAAATCTTATTACTGATGATACCACTGAACAACTCTAATCCTAGAAAGAAAGCTGGTCTTTAGTTCGTTAATGTGCTGATTAGTCACCAAGACTATTATCACAAAGTTAAAGAACAGAACAGAAGTTTACTAGAACAGAAAGTATAAAAAAGGCTAAAATTTAAAAGATAGATTTATCTAAAATTGCACAGCAAATCAAAGTTTTAACCCATTTTCTGATAATTCATTGCAGACAAAATTGTCCAGACAAATCACATGCCTATCTCAAGCCCTCTGTGCTACTTAAGGTGACTCCTTCCAGTGTTTTGAATGAACTTCATCTCCCTTTAGGAGAGAAACTAAACCTGCTTCTGAATACTGAACTGAATTTTTTTTTTTAAAATTGCACAATCCTAGGTTCTACTGGACATAAAAGAAAGCTAATATTTAATTGTTTACCTTAACTATCATAAACCCAACTGTAGAAACAGCGTTCCATTAACATCACAGGCTTCTGCAGTCACATGCTTTACAACAATTGCTGGATTTAAATCACTGTTTTGGCACCCTGATCTTTCCCTACAAAAAGAAAGCCTTTCACAGAAGTTATTAACACCCACCTGCTTCTATTTTGAAATCAAAGAGCAAAAATGATAATATATATGAATTATACACTTTTTAACCTAGTAATCTTTTCATAAAGCCACACATTTGTACAAACATCTCAAACTATTATACTTAGTCTCAGTTCAAGTTGTAATAACTGTCTTTATTATCACTGACCATGGTCTCGACCCATTTCCTCCCTCTCATTGCAGAATTTTGTTGAGGAACATGGACAATACTGTATATGATAATTAATGTGTCAATATCTATTGCACTGGTAGAACATCTACTGAATTCCTTTGTGAACCAAATTAGAGTACAGCCAACAGGATGTAGTCATATCCTTGTGTGATATTAAAGAGGTTAAAGTCCTCTCGTGGTGAGGTTTGAGGCTCCTGAGCATCGTGCAAAAAAATATAATTATTGTGCCTGTCTCTATCACCCTGCCTTAGACCAGTTGTTAAGAGGGGAGATTCCCCACGCCAAAGTCAGGATCCTGAAGTGGGTGTGGAGACGATAGACATGAGGTTTGAGGCTCTGGAGCATAAGAAAAGTTAGAAATCGGGAACTTCAAAAGAAAAATATCAAAACGAAATTTGGTACGTTTAAAGTTATCCCCTTTATCCCCCTCACTCCCCCCTTAGAAGTACTTTTAGGGCAACATGGCGTCACCAGGAAAAGGGGGAGAAAGTGGAGCCAGTCTGCTTGAATCACAATAGTGAAGCGCATTGTTGTGGGAGTGTCAGTTTCTAAGTTGTGGACTCGACTGAGTCTTTCCTCTGGGGGAGGGGGTGGCTTGGGCTGCGGCACTGTGTGGCTCGCTGCGAGGGCTTTCTCTTTTTGTGGGTGTGGTTTCGTCAGGGGCTGGGGTACAATTGGTCTTTCTTTCCTTCGTGGCCTCGTCTGGTGGTGGGGTGGCATTCCTCACTCCAGTTTCAACCAAGGTGAGGATATTTTAGTGATCCTTTTGCATGCATGTTCCGGGTGCTGTGGTGCTCACAGAGCTATGGGAATCTTGGACCAATGCTTGTGTTTTTTTTCTGTGGTATGGTAGTTGATTGGGAGCCTGTGGACGTGATTTATTTTTGTCCAACTCTGGTGTGGATCTTTTCGGGTCACCTCCTCCCTAGTTTTCACTCCTCATTTTCCATTTAATGGATCATCACCAGGTGAACTGAGGTGTTCTCAAATGTGCTGCATTTTTTCCCCCGTATTAAAAATTAGAAAAACGGTGATCAGTGGCTCTTCAAAAAAAAGAGAAACACTGGAATTAAGGTTGTACTAATACTTGGGTCAAAAACAGAAGTTTAAATATAAATTATGCCATACTGAAAGCGTTTGATATTTAAATATTTTGGTTTGTTAAAATACTGGCTCAGAAAAAACTGTTTTGCCTTATTTGAATTAGGATCTCAATTCAATGCATTTTGTGGGCTATGTAATAGGGTGGATTTTGTTTTTACATTAATATTACACATTAGGACCTTTTGTAAAAATTATCAAACATGTAACCTTAAAACAAATTGTTTGACAGCCTCAAGCTCCTGATTTGTTTGAAATTCTACAATGCCTGTTAAAAAAAAAAACAATTACATCAGTGGTCGTGCTTTAGCCAGAGGAGAGCATTGTACTAAAATATCTTTTGCTGTTTTTTTAAAAAGAGAGAAAGTGAGGGCTGCAGATCAGAGCTGAAAATGTGTTGCTGGAAAAGCACAGCAGGTCATGGTAGGTATGATGTGATGGGCATCACAGAGAAGTGGCTGCAAGAGGATCAGGATATTCAAGGACATATATCCTATGGAAAATATAGAGGGCATGGGTTTACATTAATAATAAGAAATGGAATTAAATCAACAATAAGAAAGGAAGTAAGGTCAGAATGTGTAGAATCTGTATGGGTGAAATGGAGGAACCACAAAGTTGGAGAATTACACAGGCTTCCAAAGAGTAGTCAGGAGCTGGGGCACAAGATACACCAGGAGATAGAAAATATCTGTAGAAAATGCAACGTTGCAGTGATCATGGGGGATTTCAATATGCAAGTGCAATGGGAAACCAGGTTGTTAGTGAATTGCAAGAACATGAATTTGAGGAATGTCTATGGGATGGCTTTTTGGAGCATCATGTGGTGGAGCCCACTCGAGAACAGATGAAACTGGAGTTAATGACGCAGGCTAGATAAGGGAGCTTAAGGTGACGGAAAACTTCAGAAGCAGTGATCAGAACATGGTTGAATCTATTCTGCAATTTGAGAGATAACATAGAATCAGAGTTAACAGTATTTCAGCTGAATAAAGGCAACTGGAGAGGCAGAAGGGAGAAGCCGGGTAGAATTGGCCGGGGAGAACGCGAGGACTGAAGATGCTGGAGATCAGAGCTGAAAATTTGTTGCTGGAAAAGCGCAGCAGGTCAGGCAGCATTCAAGGAACAAGAGAATCGACGTTTCGGGCATGAGCCCTTCTTCAGGAATGAGGAAAGTGTGTCCAGCAGTGTAAGATAAAAGGTAGGGAGGAGGGACTTGTGGGAGAGGCGTTGGAAATAGGATGGGTGGAAGGAGGTCAAGGTGAGGGTGATGGGCCGGACTGGAGGTGGGGACGGAGAGGTCAGGAAGAAGATTGCAGGTTAGGAAGGCGGTGCTGAGTTCGAGGGATTTGACTGAGACAAGGTGAGGGGAGGGGAATGCGGAAACTGGTGAAATCTGAGTTCATCCCTTGTGGTTGGAGGGTTCCGAGGCGGAAGATGAGGCGCTCTTCCTCCAACTGTCGGGTCTGGCGATGGAGGAGTCCAAGGACCTGCATGTCTTTGGTGGAGTGGGAGGGGGAGTTGAAGTTTTGAGCCACGGGGTGGTTGTGTTGGTTGGTTCCGGTGTCCCAGAGGTGTTTTCTGAAACTTTCTGCAAGTCGGTGGCCTGTCTCCCCAATATAGAGGAGGCCACATCGCGTGCATCGGATGCAGTAAATGATGTGTGTGGAGGTGCAGGTGAATTTGTGGCGGATATGGAAGGATCCCTTGGGGCCTTGGAAGGAAGTAACGGGGGAGGAGTGGGTGCAAGTTTTGTATTTCTTGCGGTTGCAGGGGAAGGTGCCGGGAGTGGAGGTTGGGTTGGTGGGGGGTGTGGACCTGACGAGGGAGTCACGGAGGGAGTGGTCTTTTCAGAACGCTGATAGGGAGGGGAGGGAAATATATCCCTGGTGGTGGGGTCCGTTGGAGGTGGCGGAAATGACGACGGATGATACGATGTATATGGAGGATTGTGGGGTGGTAGGTGAGGACCAGTGGGGTTCTGTCCTGGTAGCAATTGGAGGGGCGGGGCTCAAGGGCGGAGGAGCGGGAAGTGGAGGAGATGCGGTGGAGGGCATGGAGGAGATGCGGTGGAGGGCATCGTTGATCACGTCTGGGGGGAAATTGTGGTCTTTGAAGAAGGTGGCCATCTGGGTTGTTCAGTATTGGAACTGGTCCTCCTGGGAGCAGATGCGGCGGAGACGAAGGAATTGGGAATATGGGATGGCATTTTTACAGGGGACAGGATGGGAGGAGGTGTAGTCCATGAGGCAGCGCTGATACAGTCATTGATGTAGCGGAGGAAAAGGTGGGGTGTGGTGCCAGTGTAGCTGCGGAAGATGGACTGTTCCACATGTCCTACGAAGAGGCAGGCATAGCTGGGGCCCATGCGGGTGTCTATGGCTATTCCTTTGGTTTGGAGGAAGTGGGAGGATTGGAAAGAGAAGTTGTTCAGGGTGAGGACCAGTTCAGTCAGTCGAAAGAGGGTGTCAGTGGAAGGGTACTGGTTGGTACGGCGGGAAAGGAAGAAGCAGAGGGCTTTGAGTCCTGCGTGATGGTGAATTGACCGAGACAGGCGTTTAGCAGGAAAGACAGGGGAACAGGAATGGCTGGAGATTCCACGATAATTTAAAAGACACTGCAGAGATTCATGCTGAGTAATAGAGGCATGGTACAGGGAGGATGAGGCAACCAGGGATGACAAGTGAAGTCAGGGATTGCATATAAGCAAAAGAGCTAGCAGAGTGAAGGGCAGTGGGAAACTGGAGAATTGGGGCCAACAGAAGTCAAGAAATAATAAATAAGGAGGGAGAAGATTAAGTATGGGGGGAAGCTAACCAGTAATATAAAGGAAACTGTAAGGGATTCTTTAGATATATAAAGTGCAAAAGAGAGGTAAATGTGAATATGGACCACTGGGAAATGATGCTGTGAAGACAGTAGTGGGAAGCAAAGAAATGGCTGAGGAACTTTGCATCAGTCTTCACGGTGGAATACAGGAGTAATTTCCCAAGAATTGAAGAGAGTGAGAGGGCAGTCCTAAATACAGTGACCATCACCAAGAAGAACATGTTAGAAAACGGAATGGCGTGAATGTGGATAGCTCACCTGGACAAGTTGGACTACACCCCAGCCTTGTAAGGGAGATTGCTGAAGGGTTAGTGCAAGTGTAAGTGGTAATCTTTCAGGAATGACTAAAATCAGGAAAGGGCCAAGAGGCTGTATAATTGCTAACATGATACTCTGTTTAATAAGGGAGTTAGGCAGAAGATGGAAAACTGCAGACTGATTCGCCTAACCTTGGTTGTGGGTAACATCATGGAATCCATCGTGATGAATGGGATTTCTGAATACTTGGAGGTCTTTGGTAAAATAGGACAGAGTCAGCATGGTTCCATCAAGGGGAGGTCATGCCTGACAAACCAGCTAGAATACTCTGAGGGAGTAATGAGCAGATTTGATCAAGGAGAACCGATAGATGCTATCCATCTGCAACTCAAGAATCCTTTGACAAGGTGCCATGCATGAGGCTCTTGAGAAAGATATGAGTCCATGGTGTTAGAGGCACGGTGGAAGTTGACGTTTGGCTGTCTGAGAGAAAGCAGAGAGTGTGGATTAAAGTGTCCTTCTCAGGATGGCAGCCAGTGACAAGTGGTGTTCCACCTGACTCAGTGTTGGGACCACAACTTTTCACTTTGTGCATTCATTATCGAGATGAAGGAACTGATGGCATTCTGGCTAAATTTTCAAACAGTGCAAAGATAGATAGAGGGACAGGTAGCATTGAAGAGGTGGTTTGGCTGCAGGAGGGTGCTCTAGCGCATCTTCTCAACTGCCCAAACTTTTCACTTTGTGCATTCATTATCGAGATGAAGGAACTGAGGGCATTCTGGCTAAATTTTCAAACAGTGCAAAGATAGAGAGAGGGACAGGTAGCATTGAAGAGGTGGTTTGGCTGCAGGAGGGTGCTCTAGCGCATCTTCTCAACTGCCCAAAACTCCGCGCTTGGACTTCACTGTTCCAACTACAACAAGTGAGAACCTCTCTGGTGCTTGTCTTCCATCCCACCAACCTCAGGATACAACGCATCATCCTCCGCCATTTCTGCCACCAACAGTCAGACCCCACCACAAGAGATATACTTCCCTCCCTACCCCTATCATCATACTGCTGAGACCATTCCCTGACCGCTCGCTCGTCAGGTCCACGCAACCCCAACAAGCCACCTTCCACTCCCGACACTTTCCCTTTGCCACTACAACAGGTATGAAACCTGTGCTAACACCTCCCTCTTCACCTCGACCCAAGGCCCCAAAGGATCCTTCCACATCAGGCAGATAACATCCTGTGTATCCAAAAACTTCTTCTCGTCCATCTATTGCTCCTGGTCTCCACTACATTGGCGAGAAAGGACGTCAACTTGCAGAACGGTTCAGGGAACACTCTCGGACACACACACCCAACAACCCCATTGACCTGTGGCTGAATACTTCAACTCCCCCTTCGATTCCGCCAAGGCTTTGCAGGTTTGAGTCCTCAACCACTGCCAAATTCTAGCCACCAGACTTCTGAAGGAAGAACGCATCATCTTCTGCCTTTGGACCCTCCAAAAACACGGTATCAAGGACAATTTTGCCCGTTTCCTCGTCTCCCCTCCCTCCACCTTATCCCAGATCAAACCTTCCAACTCAGAACCGCCGTCTTGAACTGTCCTACCTGTCCATCTTCCTTCCCATCTATCCACTCCACCTTCCACTCCGACCTATCACTACCACCATCCACCTTCATCTAGTTGTCGCCTTCCAAGCTACCTTGCTCCCAGCGCCAGCCGCTCTCATTTATCTCTCTGGCCCCTTCCGCCCACCCCACATTCCTGATGAAGGCTTTATGCCTGAAACGTCGAATCTCCTGTTCCTCGGATGCTGCCTGACAGGCTGTACTTTTCTATGACCACACTTTTTGACTCTGATCTCCAGCATCTACTGTCCTCACTTTCACCTGCTGAAGGATTTTTACAGGTTTCGAGAGTGAGCAAAGAAGTGGCAGATGTAGTATAATGTGGAAACGTGTGGAAAAGCATTTTGCCATGATGAATAGAGGCATAGACCGTTTTATAAACAGCAAGCAAATTCAGAATCTGAAGTGCAAACAGACTAGGGCGTTCTAGTCCAGGAGTCTTGAAAGGTAAAGTTGCAGATTGTCAGTAGTTAGGAAGGCAAATACAATGGTGGCATTTATTTCAAGAAGGCTTCAATATAAAAGCAGGGATGTACTTCTAAGGCTCTAAAAGGCTTTGGTCATGCTACATTTGGATTATTGTGCGCAGTTTTGGGTCCTATATCTCAGGAAGGATGTACTGGTCTTGGAGCGTTTTCAGACGAGATTCACGAGAATGGTGCCAGGAATGAAAAGCTTAACATATGAAGAATATTTGAGGGCTCTGGTCTGTATTTGATAGAGTTCAGAAAGATGTTAGGAGGTCTAATTGAAACTTACAGAATACTACATGTCCAGGTACAGAGTGGACTTTGGGAAGATATATCCAATGGTCGGAGAGACTAGTACCCGAAGGGACAGAGTAAAGAGAAAACCTTTTCAAACAGCGATAAAGAGAAACCTCTTCAACCAGAGAGCGGTGAACCTATGGAATTCACTGCCACAGAGGGCTGTCGAGTCCAGATCATTGAGTAGATTTAAGAGTGAGACAGATAGGTTCTTGACTGTAAAGGGGATCAAGGGTTACAGGTAGAAAGCGGGAGAATGGGGTTGAAAAGCTTAACAGCCATCATTGAATGGCGGAGCAGGCTCAATGGGCTGAATGGCCAAATTTCTGCTCCAATGTCTTCTGATCATATGGTTAATATTGGCTCTCCTCATTCCTCATTGGAGTTGTATCCTTGAATTTGATCTTCAAATGATTTACAAAGAGTAAC
>NC_057718.1:57007146-57008348 GCF_004010195.1 Chiloscyllium plagiosum
TTCTTGCGGTTGCAGGGGAAGGTGCCGGGAGTGGAGGTTGGGTTGGTTGGGGGTGTGGACCTGACGAGGGAGTCACGGAGGGAGTGGTCTTTTCGGAACGCTGATAGGGGAGGGGAGGTAAATATATCACTGGTGGTGGGGTCCGTTTGGAGGTGGCGGAAATGGCGGCGGATGATACACTGTACATGGAGGACCAGTGGGGTTCTGTCCTGGTGGCGGTTGGAGGGGCTGGGCTCAAGGGTGGAGGAGCAGGAAGTGGAAGAGATGCGGTGGAGGGCATCGTCGACTACGTCTGGCGGGAAATTTCGGTCCTTGAAGGAGGCCATCTGGGTTGTATGGTTTTGGAACTGGTCCTCCTCGGAGCAGATGCGGCGGAGACGAAGGAATTGGGAATATGGGATGGCGTTTTTACAAGGGGCAGGGTGGGAGGAGGTGTAGTCTAGGTAGCTGTGGGAATCGGTCGGTTTATAGTAAGTGTCCGTTTCGATTTGGTCATCCGAGATAGAAATGGAAAGGTCTAGGAAGGGGAGGGAGGAATCTGAGACGGTCCAGGTGAATTTGAGGTCATGGTGGAAGGTGTTGGTAAAGTGGATGAACTGTTCAACCTCCTCGTGGGAGCACGAGGCAGCGCCGATACAGTCATCGATGTAGCGGAGGAAAAGGTGGGGGGTGGGGTCAGTGTAGCTGCAGAAGATGGACTGTTCCACATATCCTACGAAGAGGCAGGCATAGCTGGGGCCCATGGCTACTCCTTTGGTTTGAAGGAAGTGGGAGGATTGGAAAGAGAAGTTGTTCAGGGTGAGGACCAGTTCAGTCAGTCGGAGGGTGTCAGTAGAAGGGTACTGGTTGGTACGGCGGGAAAGGAAGAAGCGGAGGGCTTTACGTCCTTTGTGATGGGGGATGGAGGTGTACAGGGATTGGTGTCGATGGTGAAGATAAGGCATTGGAGACCAGGGAAGCAAAAATCATGGAGGAGGTGGAGGGCGTGGGTGGTGTCCAGAACGTAGGTGGGGAGTTCTTGGACTAAGGGGGACAGGACCGTGTCGAGATATGCAGAGATGAGTTCGGTGGGGCAGGAGCAGGCTGAGACAATGGGTCGACCGGGGCAGTCAGGTTTGTGGATTTTGGGCAGGAGGCAGAAGCGGGCGGTGCGGGGTTGTGGGACTATGAGGTTGGAGGCGGTGGATGGGAGATCCCCTGAG
>NC_057718.1:57009117-57023896 GCF_004010195.1 Chiloscyllium plagiosum
TGGCAACATGACGGTTGGAGGAAGAGCGCCTCATCTTCTGCCTGGGAACCCTCCAACCACAAGGGATGAACTCGGATTTCTCCAGTTTCCTCATTTCCCCTACCCCCACCTTGTCTCAGTCAAATCCCTCGAACTCAGCACTGCCTTCCTAACCTGCAATCGTCTTCCTGACCTCTCCGCCCCCACTCCACTCCGGCCTATCACCCTCACCTTCACCTCCCTCCACCTATCGCATTTCCAAAGCCCATCCTCCAAGTCCCTCTTCCCTACCTTTTATCTCAGCCTGCTGGGCACACTTTCCTCATTCCTGAAGAAGGGCTTATGCCCGAAACATCGATTCTCCTGTTCCTTGGATGCTGCCTGACCTGCTGCGCTTTTCCAGCAACACATTTTCAGCTGTGTTTTTTTTTTAAAAAGGCAGAGCGTTCACAAAAAGACAAGTGCATTTTAATTTTGATGTTTAGTTAAGATGTTAGAGAATATTAGAACTTGAGACTGAGCTATTTAAGTTCTGTCAATTATTATTAAGGCTTCATTGGCTCCCTTCATATTGGAAATTCAAAGAATGCTGATCTCTACCAAAGTTACTGGTCTGTAACCACTGTAATTCTGATTGTTTTATTTGGGAAGTTTCATTCGGAGAACATATTCTAATATATTCTGCATTTGTTTCTCACTAATATTTGAGATTTTAAATCTGAACTGAAACTGCCTCTTCAGTGGCTAAAGCACAGGAAAGGACTGGAAACATTTTGTTGTTTTCTTGCTGTTCCAGATTTTGGAAATACTTTTCCTGACAGCTTTCACATTAGCCAAGTATTAATTTGTTCAAGGAAAATAATTTTTGAATAACCCAAATAGGGTCCCCTGAGGGTTTGATTTAAGGACCACTGATTGTTGTTTATAATTGACTGAATGGTTTAGGCAGTACAATTTAGAAGTTTATGCATTTTATAAAATTTGATAATGTCATAAATAGTGAACAGAGTAACAGACGTCAAGATGACGGAGAATGTTGAAATAGGCAAACACAATTTAGTGTAGTTAAATGTATGGCTGTTTTCACACTGATAACCACCATGGCAAGGAAGAAATGAGAGAGGAAATGCAGAGATACTTTCAGCAGTTATCATCTCTAGAGTTTCACCATTCACAGGTAAAGCATGCCTTCAGACCACCGTCCACTCCTCCACAGCCTGATCCAACAGATTCAATTAGCTTCTACACTTTTTGTGCTCATGACTGAGGAGCTAACAACAGTGAAGAGGAGGTCTGCATGCTTTTGTCAGTGGCTTTCCTATGGATAACAAACCATGAGCTTTACCTTCTCTTGTGATCATTTAAGAGATATGAAGGTTCACTGATCAAGCTGACAACAAAACAGCCAGTTGGCTTTGTTACATTTGACAGCAGAGCAGGAGCAGAAGCAGCAAAGAATACTGCATTCATCTACCCTGCTGCTGCACTCAGATGCGCTGGTATCCTCCATCTGAAGCAACTCCAGAAAGATGAAAGCCTCATCAGTTTTGTTAAGTATTTAACTGCCCTTATTCAAGAATCCAGATTTCTCCATGGATCGGTGAGAAGGGCAGACTGGATTTTGTTTTCAGGTTGGACTTTACTGAAAGAGATTTTGAATAACTGGTTCATTACCACTCACCTTGGAGTGGGTGGATTGGTCACTATGGACTGTGGATTTAAGAACTTTACTGGTGAACCTTTTTTTCCCCCCCATGTGGGAGGATCCTGGGGATCCTATCTACTGCATGGACTAGTAATTTAATAATCATTGCATGTGTGTCAATAACTTGTTTAAATACTGGCAGTAAGATTTTTCTGAAGAAGGTGGTAGTGCCATCTAGGTGGTTATCATGGAATGATAAAAAAGAGGAAATGTGATAATAATGAGTTAATTTACTCTGCTGACCTGCAGGAAATTGGATGTCCCGAGGCTAGGGTGGTATACCTCTGACTTGCAGGTACCTTGTAAGAAATTTACATTCCCATCCCTTGCCATTCAGAGCCATTTATATGGCCATCTCCTATTATTCCGAGATAATGATGCAAATGTAAATTATCATATTCAAAATCAAAAAAAATATTGCAGTTAGAATTCTGACTATTCCCTGTAGTTAAGAAATTATTCACAACAGATTTGACCATTTAAGGAATGATTTACATTACACTTTTTCCGGAGACGATTAGATCACTACATTATCTTGAGTGGCATGTGACTATGAGGGAATGGATGTGGGTAGTCTTGTGGGCATTACTGACTGAGGAAAGTTTGTACTGTACAGTGCTTACTAAAATTTTGATTGTTCACAGAAGTTGGTGTATTGCAGCTGCATCAAGTACGTAAGAATGTCAGGACAAAAAGAATCTAACACTTGGACATTGAAAGTATCAATTACGATTTGCACCAAGAGTTGAATGGGAGGTTCACTCCAATAGTGCTAGTTGATGAAGTAGAGTTTTACATATCTTGATGATTTGATTAATACCCAGATTAGCAGATGAAACTATTTGCCTGGCATCAATATTAAGTTAAATGAGCAGAAATAAACTGAGTATGGTCAAACATATATCCAATTGTGCATCTTGTGGAATAATCACTTAGGTGTCTTTGAAAAGCCCTAATTCTTCTCTGAAAAAGTAGAAGAAATGAGCTTGCTCAGGGATCTGGTAAACTTGTTTGGGCCATCTGCTCAGCATGACCTTCTTGAGATGTTACAGCTGGATATCAGACAGCTTGCTGAATCTGCTCTATGCTTCTGTTGGAGAACCTGCCTGAGATGACTGAGGACTTCAGAATCATGCATAATAATCTTGTCCTGTAATAGATTTGCTCTGTGATCTAAGACACATCCACTTTCAATATGGTTAGATTGAAGGATTCATAAGTTTTGAAGAATACTTTTGCCAGAAGATAAAGCATTTTTGAGACTGAAAGACATTTTGATGATCGTCCTGCCATACATATGGTGTATCTTTCATAGAATCATACAGTAGAGAAAAGGCCCTTCAGCCCATCAAGTCTACACCAACAAAAATCTACATTTGTCCCACTTTCGAGCATGTGGCTCATATATTGAATGTTACGACATTTCAAGTGCTCCCGTTTTAATTTCTCTGCCAGGCAAGGCATTTCAGATTCCTACCATCTTCTGGGTCAAAAACAAATTTCCTCCAATCTCTTCTAAACCACCTACCTTTCTTCTTAAAATTATGCACGCTTGTTATTGACCCTTCAACTAAAGGGAGCAGTTACTTTCTATGTACAAGTAAAAACTGCAGATGGTGACAACCTGAAAACTAAAACTGAAACTGCTGGGAGAAACTCAGCAGTTCTGATAGCATCTGTGGAGAGAAAGCAGAGTTAGCATTGAGTCACTGGGTCACTGAGTGTTTCCAGCAATTTCTTCTTTCATCAACCAAACCAACCTCTGAACACAGGTAAAGAGTTTCCATTTCTGGTCTGCCTGCTATAGGAAGGATGTTGTGAAACTTAAAAAGGGTTCAAAAAAGATTTACAAGAATGTTGCCAGGAGGGTTTGAGCTACAGACAGAGGCTGAATAGGCCAAAACTATTTTCACCTTTCTCGGAGGCTGAGGTGTGATCTCAGAGGTTTATTTAATCATGAGACAGGATTAGCGGAGTCCAAAACTGGACGGCATAGGTTTAAGGTGAAGGGGGTATGATTTAAAAAGGGACCGAAGGGGCAACTTTTTCATGTAGAGAATGATGTGTGGATGGAATGAGCTGCCAGAGAAAGGCTGGTACAATTACAACATTTAAAAGGCATCTGGATGGCTACATGAATAAGAAGGGTTTAGAGGGATATGAGCCAAGTGCTGACAAATCGGACTAGATTCGTTTACGAGTTGGGCCGAAGAGTCTGTTTCCATTCTATACATCTCTATGGCTATTTGGCCCTTCATCTAGCCACTAAAACACAACAACCAGCTATCCTTAGTATCTATTCACAGACGACAAGGACCACAAATTCGACTGGGACAACACAACAATAATAGGACAAGCCAACAGAGGACAGCCAGAGAATTGCTAGAGGTTTAGCACTCATCCACAGACTCCATCAATAAACACAGTGATCCAATATGCTGATCACTACAACAAACCAGAAGCAACAGGAACTAAAGCGAATAGATTCCAAATGACAGTACAGCAGCACTTCACAGGAGATAACACAGCACGGAGGATGTCCCCTAGAAAGGGGACAAAACTTCTGCAAACCAAATTCACAGCAAGGCGAACATACCCACAACAACTGCAGGTTCAAGATTCTTGCTCAGTGTGTGGCAGAGAGAGGGGACTATAGGGTAGAAGGGCTAACTGACCACACTATCATGGTACAGAAGCCATTTAAGTGGGCGGGAAAAAGGATAAATATAGTCATAATCAGGAATATAGTTAGGGGATAGACATTGTTCTCTGTAGCTAATGTTGGTGCCTGTTTAAGCCCAACAGCCGTCAGCTGCATCTGCTGGTGTATACAGAGAGAAGAGTCAATGCTTATAACTTCACAAGTTACTTTAATAATGTATGTTTTATTTCAAACTAGAGCTTATATATTCCCACAAACTGAACTAAAACCTATATATGCACCCACTCAAGATCTCCGACACTCCCAGACTAGTCACAGAATATACATGGTAATAAGTGATCTGGATAACTGTTTTGCTGCTGCTGCTGAGAGCTGATGTTGGCCAGACGCTGCTCTCTCTCACCCATAATGTCATCACATTCTGGATATGGGGTTTGCTTCTGTGATACTAGGTCTCCGGAGTTTGTTCCTGCATGCCCAGAGAGTCTTCCTTTCTCTCGCTCTCTCCAGAGTAGGGGCCTCAGTATATTACTTCATTGCCCCTCATCCAAATAAGCCTTCTGCATACCTCATCTTTCTTACTTCTTTCTGCAGAATATAGTTGGTACCAAACAGTACCTGGACTCCAGTTATTCTCTGTTCACAAGTAGTTTTCCCCTGCATGTCAGCAGTTTTTATTTACACGGAGCATTCCTAGCCCGTCAGCAACTGGTACCTCTGTCTCTCTGCAGCCTTCTGGCTATCTCATTTTCAGGATAATGTTGCTGACTGGTAGAATAAGGGAAGAGGTTCTGCTGAGGGAATATAAGCAATAAGATGCTAAGTTTTAAAAAGAAAAAACGACAAAGGTAATAATCTCCAGGTTACTACTAGATTGATGAGTTAATGGGCACAAGATCAACAAGGTTAAAGTATTAAATTCCTATCTCAAAGATTGAGGCAGGGGAAATGGGTTCAAATTCATCAGACATTGATACCTGTACTAGGGAAAGAGGTAGGTTTTCCATTTGGCCAGCCTCCACTTGAATCATGCTAGGACTAGAAACCAGGGCAAGGGAGTTTAGCTGCATGGAAAACTAAGTTAAAAGGAGAAGGTCAGAGTGCAAGTCAGAAAGGAGGCAAATTTATTACCAGAAAAGAAAAGTGAGAACAGTAGGGACAGTTGATAATAGGAGACACTTAAAAGGCTTTGTATCTGAATATGCATAGAATTTGGAATAAAATTCATGGAGTTAACAGTGCAAATGGAAACAAACAGGTATGATTTGCTGATCTCAGATGGGATTACAGGTCTGGGAATAGAATATCCAAGGATACCCAATGTTTTAGAAGGGTAGATGAGAAGGAAAAGGAGGTGGTGTATTTGTTAGTAAATGATGATATCAGTGCTGCAGTGAAGTTATTATTTTGGAAATGGAGATCATGATGTAGAATTAATCTGGATAAAAATAAATAGCAATGAAAGAGGTGCCTGATGGGGGTGACCTATAGGTCCTCAAACAGTAGTTTCCACAGGAAACTATATAAACTAGGAAATACCAGGGGATTGTAAGAAAGGGACAAAATTAATCAAGGGTGATTTTTAATATACGCACAGACTGAATTAAATCAAACTGGCAAGGGTAGTCTGGAAGCAAAGTTCATTGAACATATTAAAGACTGTTTCTTAGAACAATATTTTGAAACCAGCCAGGGAGCAGGCAATCTTGGATTGAGTATTTATAAACAAGATGGGATTAACGATTGCATAGTAAAGGATCTTCTCGGAAATAGTCATCATAGCATGCTAGAATTTCAAATTCAGTTTAAAAAAAAGACAAGAAAAACATTTTGATGTTAAATAGAGTCATAGAGATGTACAGCACAGAAACTGACCCCGCTGTCCAACTCATCCATGCCGACCAGATATCCCAACCCAATCTAGTCCCACCTGCCAGCACCTGGCCCATATCCCTCCAAACCCTTCCTATTCCATATACCCATCCAAATGCCTTTTAAATGTTGCAATTGTACCAGCCTCCACCACTTCCTCTGGCAGCTCATTCCATACACGTACCACCCTCTGCATGAAAAAGTTGCCTCTTAGTCTCTTATTTTTCCCCTTTCACCCTAAATCTATGCCCTCTAGATCTGAACACCCCGACTCCAGGGAAAAGACTTTGTCTATTTATCCTTAAATAAAAGCAATTATGCTGGCATGGTAGCACTGTGGTTATTACTGCTGCCTCACACCACCAGAGACCAGGTTCATTTTGAGCCTTGGACAATTGTGAGAAATGTTCACGTTCTTCCTGTGTCTGCATGGGTTTCGTCCAAGTCCTGTTTCCTCCTACAGTCCAAAGACATGAAGGTGAGCTGGATTGGCCATGCTAAGTTAGCCCGTAGTGTCCGGGGATTTGCAGACTACATAGATTACCCACGATGGTTTATGGGACATGGTCAGGAGTTAGTTCTGGGTGGATGCTCTTTTCACAGTCAGTTCAGATTTCATGGGCAGAATGTCTTCCCACTGTAGGGGATTCTATGACTGAGAAAAAACATGGTCTAGTAAAATGGTAGAAAGGCTAAAAAGGAGGTTTGATTAAGTGGCAGACATTCAAGGAGAAATTCAAATTCCTCCAACTAAAAAGATTTCCTAGAGGACAGAAGATTGTGGGGAAAGCATCCACAGTTGAGCAAGGAGGATTAAGATAACTAAAGCATACCATATTGCAAAGGTCAGTGGCAGGCGTGGTGCACGCGTGTGTATGGTGTGTGTGACATTTTTGTTTACAAACCTAGAAAAGCAAAAAAGGTAAATGATCCAGTTGGCAAGTTCACCCCAAATCCCATCTGATCTAATTTTCATCTACGATGCAGAACTGTATCAAAGACTTTACAAAGGTTCAAGTAAACAAAGTTAAAAATCATAACACCAGGTTATAGTCCAACAGGTTTAATTGGAAGCACACTAGCTTTCGGAGCATTGCTCTTCATCAGGTGGTAGTTGACTACCACCTGATGAAGGAGCGACGCTCCGAAAGCTAGTCTGCTTCCAATTAAACCTGTTGGACTATAATCTAGTGTGAGATTTTTAACTTTGCACACCCCAGTCCAACACCGGCATCTCCAAATCAAGTAAACATGGTCTACTGTTCTACCCCGAACAATCCTGGAGTTTGAGGAAGTAATGAAATCAAGTTTGACACGATTTCCCTCACACAAAATTATGCTGATTACCTTAGTATTCTTTGCCTCTCCAAAGCATTTAAATCCGATCTTTCAGAGTCACTTCCAACAACTGACTCATAGTTCAAAGTTCCTAGGCATCGCCTTCCATCGTGGGCGGCACGGTGGCACAGTGATTAGCACTGCTGTCTCACAGCGCCAGAGACACGGGTTCAATTCCCGACTCAGGTGACTGACTGTGTGGAGTTTGCACATTCTCCCCGTGCCTGCGTGGGTTTCCTCCGGGTGTTCCGGTTTCCTCCCACAGTCACAAAGATGTGCGGGTTAGGTGAATTGGCCATGCTAATTTGCCCGTAGTGTTAGGTTAAAAGGGGTAAATATAGGGGTATGGGTGGGTTGCGCTTCGGCGGGTCAGTGTGGACTTGTTGGGCCGAAGGGCCTGTTTCCACACTAAGTAATCTAATCTAATCTAATCCCTTCTTAAAGGTACATTAGCCACTCTCCAGTCATTCAACACCTCACCTGTAACTCTATAGATGATAGAAATATTTCTGCAAGAGGCCCTGCAATTTGCTTCCTAAGTTCCCACAGTGATATATAATACACTACATCAGGTCTCAGAGCTTTATCCATCTTTGTTGACTGAAGACCTCCAGCACTTTCTCTTTTGTAATGTGAAGATTTTCCCAGCGTTCTCTAGCCTTCATTTCTTTCTCCATAGTAAAAACTTACAAAATATTCATTTGATATCTTGCCCATCTCCAGAGATTCAACACAAGGACAACCTCTTTGATCTTTAAAGGGGCCCTACTTTCTCTCTAGTTGCTCTCTTGCTATTAATATACCTGCAGAATCTCTGGATTATCCTTAACCTTATTTGCCAAGGCTATCCCATATCCTCTTCTTGCATTCCTGATTTCCCCCTTAAGAATGCCCTTCCACTCTTTACGTTCTTCAAGAGATTCATTTGAACTCAGTTGTCTCTATCTAATACGTTTTTTATTTGACTGTTATCTCAATATCTTTATTCATCCATTGTTCTCTAATTCTACCAGCCTTACCTTTCACTCTAAACAGGAACATAATGACTCTGAACTCATCATCACACTTACAAAAGCTTCCCACTGGTCAGATATCTCTTTACCTGCAAATAGTCTACCCCAATCAACTTTTGAAAGTTCTTGTCTCACACCATAAAAATTAATTTTAAGGCAAAATTTTAATCCTTTTGTTTTAAAATAATTGTGAAAAAGGATTAAAATTAATTTTTAATTTTATTATTTTATACAAATAAAAATTGTGAAAAATCATTAAACCAAAATAAAGTATTGTCTTCAGTCACTTACCCTGTCTTATTACCCAAGAGAAGGAATATTTACAAATTGATAAATGTAGTCAAGAAAATCATCTTGAACAAATTCTTCACCATCCAAACCTTTAAACACTATGATAGTCCCAGTCAATGTTTAGAAAATTAAAGTCACTTATAATAAGTTTATTGTTCTTACATATATCAGATTTCTCTACTTATTCGTTTCTCAATTTTCCTCTGACTATGGGGGGGGGGGGTTCTGTAATACAATCTCATCAAGATGATTTTTTTATTCCTAAATTTCAAATAATTTTCTCAGGATGATTTTTCAATAATATCTTGTTACAATAGTAATGCTTTCCTTTATCAAAAGCCACTCCCCCTCTTCTTTTACCTCTCCTTATCCTTCTCATAGCATCTGAAACCCAGGTCATTGAGTTGCCAGTCCCGTCCATCCTCAACCAATTTTCTGTAATAGCTGTGGCACCCCAATCCCATGTTCACAAACACGCTTCACCTCACCTCCAAGAACCTTTTTCATTTAAGTAAATGCAATTTAATTCTTCAGGAGTTACTTTGTTATGACCAGTCTTTTATAACTGAATTGTTCTTTTTAGATTCAAAACCATCTTCAATCTATT
Source organism: Chiloscyllium plagiosum (assembly GCF_004010195.1). Taxonomy (NCBI): domain Eukaryota; kingdom Metazoa; phylum Chordata; class Chondrichthyes; order Orectolobiformes; family Hemiscylliidae; genus Chiloscyllium; species Chiloscyllium plagiosum. Next base: position 57,018,585 of record NC_057718.1, read on the forward strand.
TACTCTGCTACTTAGGCTCCCCGCCCAAACACAAACAACCCCCACACCTTTTTATTCTTTCCCTCTTTCAAGCTTAGCTCTGGGAGGAGGCCAGAGATTTCCATTTTTGAGAATTTGCGTTTTAAATTTTCTACCTAACCTCTTTCACTCAGTTAAGAAAAAGATTGTAAATCCTTAATATCATTCCTACCAATATATACAATAAGTTCCAGTTTTTCTGTTCTCCCCTTAGTAATATGCTTCAACATTGAGATGTCCTTAAATCCTGGCACCAGGAAAACAACATACTATCCTAGGTCCACACTCACTACCACAATCTCCTGTCTATGCCCTTGACAGAAGTCTAAAATAACGATTCTTTCAAATTTTGTTAAACCCTGTCTAACATGAGATTATTCTTAGTGTCCAAAACCTGACCATCTTTTTCAACAGTATCCAATACTGAATATCTGTTTGAGGGGAATACCTACAGGAGATTTCTGGACTACCTTGCTTTTCGTGACAGTCACCCATCTGACTGATCCTGCTGTGTAATCATTTCTCTAAACATATAGGCATCTAACTCTGTCTCTCAATAACACCTTGTATATAAATTAAACTACTTTTCCTGATCATAAGAATATCAAGATGCAAAATTTTTATTAAAAAACCAAAACTTATAAACTTTAAATACACTTAGCTGAACAACTGATTTTAAAAAAATGACAGCTTCCAATCTTCAATATTAAAACAATACACAATCCAGAGCCATCTATTTGTAGGACTCTCCAAAAGCTCTGTAAACAACTCCATTTAAAAACTCATGATTTTAAAAATTTCTTTGGCGATGTTCAAAAATGAAAATCTCTTCTACAAATATAATTTTGCAGAGAGAAAAAAAAAAAAGAGTTGTCCACATGTAGGCCTCTCTCAAAAGTCCATTAACACAACTGTTTGAAAAAAAAATCCTTTTGGGGTTTCTGACTATAAAAGAACCAAAAACAGAATCAAAATAAAAATCTTGTACTACTGAAATATACTAACTAAGAAATCCAGAAGTAAATCTAGCAATAAGCCTACAATCTCAGGAGCAGCTGCAAGATCCACACTAGTCTCAGTCCACCATTTTAGAATTCCTATTCCTCATGTTGAACTTGCATACTAAAGTTCTTTGAAAATGTAACAAGTGGTGGGTAATGGGGATCCCATAAATACAGCATATCTGAATTCCAGAAGGCATTTGATAAGGTTCCTCACAAAAGATTAATATCCAAGGTAAGATCACATGGGGTTTGAGGAAATATATTCTTTTGGATAGAAGTTTAGCTAACCAACAGAAAGTAAAGTCAGGATAAATGGGTCTTTTTCTGTTTGGCAAATGTAACTAGTGGGATGCTACAGGGTACAGTCCTCAGTACCCAACTATTTGCAATTCATACACATTATCTGAATAGAGAATGTACCACAGCCAGACCTAGTGCAATGATGATGTGGAGTTGCCAGTGATAGATTGGGGTAGATAAGTCAAAAATCACATCACATCACACCAGGCTTTAGTCCAGCAGGTTTATTTGCAATTGCAAACTTTTGAAGCCTCTGCTCCTTCCTTAGGCAGCTAGAGAGAATACATTGGACATAGAATTTATAAACAAAAAGATCAAAGGGTCATATAACTTATGCAAGTGTAATGAATAAACTTAGTTGGCAATTAAGTCTTTACATCAGTTAGAATAAAGATGCAGGTTTTGATTAATACATAAATCCCAGAATTTCTTTGGTCACTGCCCCAAGGTAGCTTCAGGTTTTATCAGAATAAAAGGTGACATCTCATGTTAGACAATACTTTTTAGATATGAGGCCATGTTTCAACTCATGGGCATTTATTGCCCATCCGCAATTAAGTTGACTGGCATTTCCAAGTGCAGTTAAAAGTCAACCATATTGCTGTTGGTCTGGAGTTAAAATGTAGACCAGACCAGGCAAGGACAACAAATTTCCTTCCCTATAAATTGACACTGGATTTCTGAAAAATTTACAATGCTTACATAACACTTTTAGCTAGCTTTGAAATCCAGCTTTTCACACATCCAAATATTCAATGCCCAGAGTATTAGCCTGGCTCTTAGGATTATTAGTCTATACCACTTCCTTATTTTGCCTTTACTTGGGATTTCTCCAAGCAATGAAAAAAGTTGTTTAAATTTATTATATCAATGTATAATTCAAAATTTCCAAGTTAGTGAAAGTGGAGCCTTCAAATTAGGTGGGAAACTGATGGAACCTAGGTAATTTCAACATTCAAACAAAAAACACTTTTCCAAATAATTATTAATTTGCTGCACCTTAAGTGTCTAATCAACCAGCTGCATTTGACCAATGAACAGATTGCTAGCTGTCCACTTATGTAATATGATAACATCATTGGAGAACTAGACCAGTAACATTTTTGGTGTACAGCTCTGATCCATAAAACTGTCCCCTTTATTTTCAGCATTTTATGGAGCTCTTTGGAGTAGGGGAACATTCTAATAAACATGCAAGAGATATTGTGCCAATTCATTTTTATATACACAAGTCTTACAGCTAACTAGTATATCCAATTCTGTGACTTAATACTCTCCATACCAAGGCCATCTACTTTCAACTCCTATAATGTCCATCTCCACTGCACAGCATATTCATCCATGCATTTATTATCTCTATTTTGGATATTCTTATGCTCTCCTGGTTGGCCTTTGATCTTGTGTAAATTCTACTAGCGTAATCTGAACTCATAACTCATTATCTAATGCTGATAGGCATTCTTTGAATGCCTTTACTGATCATGCTGGAGACCAGATTCATCAATGTCTTCACTTCCACACCCAATTCTAAGATCTTTCTACTCTACAAACCTCCAACAGCTTTATTCTTTCAATTCTGGTCTCCTGAATCCTTGACATTCTTTATTCCACCACTGATAGCCAGGGCCTCTCAGCTGTCCAAACTTTCCACTCAAAGATTCCATCCCTAAAGCTCTTCACCTCTTGCCTTCTTTAAAATGTCCTTTAAGATCTACCTCACTGAAAGTTGTGTGTATGCTTTTGTTGGATCACTATCAAATTGTTGTTAGATTGTGCCCATGAAGCACTTTGGGACATTAAGCTATTGGTACCATGTAAATTTAAGCTGTTGTATACAACTTTGCTTTGTCTATTGCTCCACTCAAATTGCCAATCAGCAGGGTGGTAATATTATAACACAGGGAAAGAGGCTTCTAGCATGGTAAGATATGGTTTATTAGTTGACTATAGTGCTTGCTCCTACCATTTTGCTATAGGTAGAAATCTACTACATGTGACTTTGGAATCAATCTGCTGCAAGCACACAGTCTGTCAGCTGTGTCCTAATGATCTTAGCCAGCTTGCTCATATTTTGGTACCTCCAAATCATTTTCGCAACCCTGAAATTCCCAATCCCAAGTAATTTTATAATCACACTGCCTTCAAGTGGTGTTCAATGGGTCTTAAAAGTTATTCAACAGTGGGAGAGGATATTCAACAGTGGGCGGCATGGTGGCACAGTGGTTAGCACTGTTGCCTCACAGCGCCAGAGATCCGGGTTCAATTCCCACCTCAGGCGACTGACTGTGTGGAGTTTGCACGTTCTCCCAGTGTCTGCGTGGATTTCCTCCGGGTGCTCCGGTTTCCTCCCACAGTCCAAAGATGTGCAGGTCAGGTGAATTGGCCATGCTAAATTGCCCGTAGTGTTAGGTAAGGGGTAAATGTAAGGGTATGGGTAGGTTGCGCTTCGGCGGGGTGGTGTGGACTTGTTGGGCCGAAGGGCCTGTTTCCACACTAAGTAATCTAATCTAAAGTAATCTAATCTAATCATTGGTGATCTGGATGTCTCTTTGTTCAAGTTTGACTCCATACAACATGATTCAGGGCAAAGTTAATAATTTTCAGGCTAATTTGCCCAAATGTAAACCATTATGTACCCACCTTTGCTGGGTTATCCTAAAAAAAAAACATAGCCAGATTTGGAGGAGGAACTGGAGGCATTATATCCATTTTCTTTACAAAACCTTTGCAGGCCTAGTAATCCTGGCCTGAAACCAAACAAATTAGTTCCATATGCCCTTAACACTATGCTATCATACTTGTTAAGAACTTCTAATTGAACCTTTACGAAAATTACCTGGGAAAAAAAATTACAAATCTGAAGTTGTGTTTATCTAGAAAATACACAGCAAGAGCCCAAGGTATTTAAAGAACAGAACAATGTTTTCCTCATGTAACTGCCAAAATTTTCCAGGATGTATAGGATTAACAATTTAATGGAGATCCTAACATCACACTCCCGAGATGGTCACTCAAATTGAATACAATGGTGCACAGATGTTGCTGTAATTCAAACGCACACCAGACCTCTTTTACTCAGCTACTGTAATTTCAATGGCAAAATTACTTCTAGTTGAAGAGCATCTGCACATCACATCAAGAGAGTGCGAAGAGGAGATACAGAGAACTGAAATGCAGAGTTGGTGGTACAAGAAATAGGTTTAAGGGCTTGCCAAAATTAAAAGAATTATCAGGACTAAAAGATTGAGTAAGATAATGTGACAGATCAGGTGCATGATACTAATGTAACTGCAGTGAAGAGGGAAGTGAAATACAAAATCAACCAAAGCAAAGCAGTGATGGCTTACAAAGCTCAAATGTTGAAGACCAAGATTGAAGCAAATCCAGTGATTTGTAAATAATGTAAGCAATTTTGAAAACATCTGGATTCACAGTCAAGATTGCCAATTCACAGCAGAACACAATATGAGATCTGAAGGATGCAGAGGGATTCCATTCAGATGGTGTTTCTGGAATATTGGAAAAGCTATGAAACAGAAACAAATTGCTGGAGAACCACAGGACTGGTAGCATCTGTGGAGAAAATGCTGAGTCAACATTTAAAGTTCAGTGGAGAAAGTGAGGACTGCAGATGCTGGAGATCAAAGTTGAAACTTTATTGCTGGAACAGCACAGCAGGTCAGGCAGCATCCAGGGAACAGGAGATTCGACGTTTCGGGCACAGGCCCTTCTTCAGGAATGAGCAGAGAGTGTTCAGCAGGAGAAGATAAAAGGTAGGGAGGAGGGACTTGGAGGAGGGGAGTTGGCAGAGGAGATGACCTGGGGTGTGCAGTGAGAGAGGGACTCACTGAAATCTTTGTAGAGAGAGGCAGAGAGCTTCTTCAAGGAAGGCATCCTTGTAAGAGGATTCGCAGTAGGTTGAAATCTTCGAGGAGAAAGTGAGATCTGCAGATGCTGGAGATCAAAGTTGAAACTTTATTGCTGGAAAAG
>NC_057718.1:57024777-57032724 GCF_004010195.1 Chiloscyllium plagiosum
CCATGCGGGTGCCTATGGCTACTCCTTTTGTTTGGAGAAAGTGGGAGGATTGGAAAGAAAAGTTGTTCAGGGTGAGGACCAGTTCGGTCAGTCGAAGGAGGGTGTCGGTGGAAGGGTACTGGGTGGTACGGCGGGAAAGGCAGAAGCGGAGTGCTTTGAGTCCTTCGTGATGGGGGATGGAGGTGTACAGGGACTGGGTGTCCATGGTGAAGATGAGGCGTTGGGGACCGGGGAAGCGGAAATCCTGGAGGAGGTGGAGGGCGTGGGTGGTGTCACGAACGTAGGTGGGGAGTTCTTGGACTAATGGGGACAGGACCGTGTCGAGGTATGCCGAGATGAGTTCGGTTGGGCAGGAGCAGTGACTCTTCCTCAAAATGATAGAAGATAGGAAAAGGTGAGAGGGTGAAGGGTAAAGCAAGTGAGCTGATAGGTGGAGACAGAAAAACTTAAGCAGAGAAAAGGATTGTGGATAGTAAGCCAGGCAAGGAGATAAAGCTGGTAATGGGAACAAGTGGGTAAGGTTGGTTGGGTGGCTGAAAGCAGCCCATGTTATGACAGGGCCTGGGGTGTGGAGGTGGATAAAGGACATGGAAGTATTTTGGCTCTAATATTGAACTGTATAGAGATTCAAAGGCTTAGATTCTCAAGTGGATGAGGAGATGCTATTCTTCCAGCTTGGAGTAAGCCTCAAGTGGATCATTCCTGCAGGCATGAGGCAAATATGATGTGAAGTGGCAGGAAACTGGAAGCTCGATCATCTTTATCAAATGAGCTTGGATGCCCTGTAAAGCAGGCATCCAGCCTGTAATTCATGTCTCCAATGTAGAGGAAAGCACATTGAGCAGCAAATACAGTTGACTAGCTTCAGTGAAGTAGTGGTGAATCACTAATTTCACCTGGAAAGGGAGTCTAGAGCCTTAGATAAAGAAGAGGTAAACAGCAAGTGGTGCATCTTCTGTAATTACACGGGAATGTGCTGTGAGGAAGTGCTGGGAATGGACGAAAGAATCAGGGTGTCCCAAAGGAAACAGTCCATGAAATGTTGACAAGGGAGGGGAAAGTGTGTCTGGAGTTGACAGAAATGACAGTCTATGATCCTTTGGATGCAGACGTTGGTAGGATGGAAGTGAAGATTGGGGGATTGTATTGGTGTTCTGGGAGCAAAGGAAAAGGGGTGTGGACAAAAGGATGGAAAAATGGTCAGAACACAGCCTGGGGCCCCATTAACCACGGTGATAGGGGATCCTTGGTTGAGGAAAATGGTGGATGTTAGCAATCCCACCCGTTGGAGAATGAGTCATCACCCAAACAGATGCAATAGAGAAACTGGGAGAACAGAATGGAGTCCTTACAGGAAGCAGGGCATGAAGATGCATAACGAAGGTAACTGTGGGAATTAGTGGTTTGCAGTGGATATCAGTGGTCAGCCATGGATATCAGTGGTCAGCCTATCCCCAGAAATACAAAGATAGCATATGGGAGCAGTCAGGTCGACCAGATGAAAGAGAGCAGGATGGAATTCAATGGAATCAAAAAGATTTAAAGAAGAGGCACCCATGTCATCAATGCACCGAAGCAAGATTGTGGGGAAGGACCAGAGTAGGATTGGAACAAGGAATATTCCATGCACCCCACAAAGAGAGGGGCATAACTGGGGCCCATGCAGGTAGTCAGAGCCACATCCTTCGTTTTTGTAAAATCAAGGGAGTGAAAGGAGACCATTTTTTTTTTTAAAACTGAAAAATTGTCTAACAGGGTTTAGACGCCACTTGGATTGGAAGCAAGCAGTGGCCCAGTGATGTTACCACTGAGTTAATAATCCAGAGTTCCAGATTAATATTCAATAACACTATGGCAGCTGGTGAAATTTAAATTTAATTAAGAGATATAGACTCTCAAAAGCCAGTTTGTGATCATACCACAGAGCTACCATTGAATATTGTTAAAAACAAACTCATCTTTGGAGTTCCAATTCAAAGTGTTGCCATCCCAAAAACAAGCACATGCTAAGTGCAATATTAATAACATAAAAAGTAAGTGGTCTGTGATGGAAGAACTGTGGAGACTCAAACTGAGTTTCATGTCAAGATCACATATCACTGGATTCAAGCAAGCAGCTAAAAATTAAAAAAAAGAGAATTAGCATCCTACAAACAACACTTTTGTTGCAACGATAAAAAAATTCCTAGCCGAGTTTGAGGAGAAGCTATTATATCACTGGAAAAGAAGGTTACGAGGGAAAGATGATAGAAATTATGAAAAGCTAGAAAAGAAAAGTGTGTCTCTGGTTGATGCATTTGCAAAGAGCAAAGTAAAGTTTAATCACCATAAAATTGAGAAGTTCGAAGAAGCCACAATCTTAACACCAATTTAAACAATGAAGTAAGTCTTGGAGTAATGTGCCAAGAATGTGACAGCAAATCAGGTTATTTTTACTTCCCCAATTTTCTTTTGGGCAGAAAGCTTTATCCCAAGAGGAGACAGATATTGTAGGAGTTTTAAAAATTGAATACCGTTTGCATAGTTCCAAATACGTACATGATTGGTAAAATGGATAAAACACTAGCAATGGAAGGAGACCCAAAAATAAGATACATTTGAATGAAAGCAGAAGATTTGCTTAAATTACCACTTACCTGATAATACAATTTAATATGATGCACCAAACTAGATAAATTTTGAATTCGGAGTGACAAATCATTGTTTATTTCCTTGTTTAGTCTTTGATTTTCTGATTTAGGGTTACTGAAAGACAAAATAACACAAAATTAAGGTTAAATATTCTGCTTGGACAGAAAACACTAAACACGGCCAGCCATCATACTTCCTTGATAGTTTTTAAAAACAGGAACAAATTAGAATTGCCAGAGAAAGTAAGAGTGTGGATAGAATATTGACAATACAAAACTGCTAAAACACTGGAAGAATTAATTCCAATCACATTTGAAAAATCATAATCTAATCATGCACATTCAGAATCACTTCATGAAAAGATGGAGGGTCTTGACTAATTTAGCATTTTAAAAGAATGTCTCAACCTGCATGGATAGAGGGGAACCAATGGGCATTTTGTTTTCGGGTTTCCAGGAGGAATTTGACAAGGTACCTCAAAAAAGGTTGTCATAAATCGGAGCCCATCATAGTGGAAACACAGATGGAGAATTCACTAATGGGTAGGAAACAGAATGAGGATGAAGTGTTCTTTTTCCAAGTTACTGACCTGTAACCAGTGGGGTTCAACAAGGACGAGTGTTGGGACTACAACTGTTTACAATACATACATGAATTTAGAGAAAGAAGTGTACTGTAGCCAAATTTGAACACAACACGAATATGGAAATGCAAATCTCCCATCTTGTCTAATTGAGAGTTTTAAAGAAAAGAAACCACTACCTTTTCCCCTTCATTCATTACTGACCCATTCCATTTCTATCAATTTCCAAATATGATGAAAGACCATTAATCCGTCAAAGTTAACTTTGTTTTTGCTCCACATATAGACCTGCTGGGAATTCCCAACATTTGTTTCAGATACAACAGATATCAAATGTCATTATTATTGGAGTACAATATCATCCAATACCATAAAGCTTAAATAACACAGTTTAGTACAATAGTTGAGATAATATAAAATTTACCACACGACGTGACAGTTTTTAAAAAAAAAAATTTAGAGGAACCTCAATTATCCTAACATCAGATTATCCAAAGGGGATCTCAAGGTCCCGACAGAAAAATATCAAAGAGCGGTTTCATCCCTGATCGCATCTTTTGTTTACATGTACCATGATTAGAAATGAACACGGCTCACTAAAATGCTGCCAAGAATAATCTTGGACAGTCCAGGCACAGTCTCTAAATGATGTCTGTCTGTGTCTCTCTCTCTCTCTCTCTCTCTCTCGGCATGGTGGCACAGTGGTTAGCATTGCTACTTCATAGTGCCAGAGATCCAGGTTCAAATCTGGCCTCTGGCAACTGTGTGGAGTTTGCACATTCTCCCTGTGTCTGCGTGTGTTTCCACCGGGTGCTCCGGTTTCCTCCCATAGTCCAAAAATGTGTAGGTTAGGTGATTTGACCATGCTAAGTTGCCCGTAGAGTTAGGTGAAGGGCTAAGTGTAGGGGAATGGGTCTGGGTGGGTTGCTTGCTCTTCGGAGGGTCGGTGTGGGCTTGTTGGGCCGAAGGGCCTATTTCCACACTAAGTAATCTAATCTAATCTCTCTTGATTTCTACGCAGGGGTGAACCCTGAATCCCCCTTCCCCAGATAATCTCTCCAACATTGCCCTTATAGGGCAGAGGTGGAACCTGTCAAAATGTCATGTGCATGCGGGCTCTATGGAAACTTACCCCGCAGAGGCAGCAACTCTGGCTGCCGTGGGGGAACGGGGTGGACAGGGGTGCAGGCGGTGGAGTTGGATAGGGTTGGAGCAGATGGTAGGTGGGGATGGATGGTGGGATGGAGGGATGGTGGGGTGGAGGGGTGGAGGGTGGGGGGGGTGGGGCAGGGTCTCACATGCATTGTGCTTTTGCCGAGTCTCCTAAAATGGGGAGCAGAAAACTCCGAGCCCCAGAGGAAATCAATTAACCGAATAATCAATTATCAAAACGAAAAATAGTGCCACCCCCCCACCAACTCATTCAGATAAGAGGTTCCTCTGTATACTGCTGAGTCTAAATTACTGAATTGTCTGATTATTAATACATTTATTATTAAATGAATGTTTTCAACCATTAATGCTTTAACTGTTACTATAGGCCTAAAAGGCTTTTACTTTAAAAGGAAATTCTTGCAAGCTGAACAGTGGATTCCTTGGAGGATGATTCGATTTTAACTAACTTCTTTTGTACAGTCATTACAAACTCCCAGTGGTTTCCCTCATCTCAAAACTACAAAATATCGTACATTGATCAAAAGGTTCCCTAGCAACTACACTGCAGTTAACAAAGAGGAAGCCTAAACTAACCAATTTAAAAATGGACAGTGAAGTCATAACATTGATGAGGAAAGTCAACACTTCATTACCTTGAAGTGGTATTTCAGTGTTAGACATGTAATAGAACAAGGATATTTGGTAGAGCAAAGTATTGACCTTCTTAAAATTGCTAAACTAATCTATGTTTGTAAACTTGAAGTATATTATCCATGAAATATATTTCAAAGGGATTTAGTAACAAAACTAGGCATCAACAGGGCAACATGACCGTTATATTCAACTACAATCTGTAACCTCATGGCCTGGCATATTACCTACTCCACCATCAAGCCAGGGGATCAATTCAGTAGGTCTGGCAGCATCTGTGGAGAGGCAGAGTTAACATTCAGTGAGCCTTCTTCAGAACTGATGGCAACTAGGGAAAAAAAATAGTTTTTATGCAGAAAATAGGTTGGAGTGTTGGGGGATAAAAGAGCCAGAGAGGAAAAATAATTGGACAGAAAGGAAGAGTGGATAACAAATCAGCTTAGGAGAATGAATGGCTAACAATGGATTGTGGGTAGTAGCAGATCGTGTGATAACAAGGCCTGGTGTGTGGGGGTTGGGATAAGGACACAGAATGTGCCTCAAGCCCTAAAATTGTTGAACTCTATGTTAAGTCCAAAAGGCTGCAAAGTTCCCAAGCATAAAATGAGCTGCTTCATCCAGCTAGCGCCAAGCTTTGCTGGAGCACCGTAGCAAGCCACAGACAGTAATATTGGTCAGCGAACGAGGTGATGTGTTGAAGACAACCAGAGTGTTTTTTTGCAGACAGAACATAGGTCTTCTGCAAAGCAGTCACCCAATCTACACTTAAACTCGTCTACTGCAATGTGGTCTCCTATAACATTGCGGAAATTGAGGTGCAGGAAAGGCACAGCTTCGCCTGAAGTGCGTATCTGTATATGTGTCCAGGTGAGATGTGTTGGGAGTGAAGAAGTGGACCAGGGTGACCTAGAGGTCCCTGTGAAAGGCTGACAATGGTAGGGAGGTGAATGTGTGTCTGATGATGGCATCCTGTTGGAGGTAGTGGAATGACAGCTAACGATCTTTTGGATGTGGATGCTGGTCAGACGGTGTGTGAGGACAAGGGAGACCCTAATGCAGTTGTGGGAGGGAAGGGGTGGGGGCTGAGGGCTGAAGTGCAGAAGATGGGTTGGACTCGGCTGAGGGCCTTGTCAGTTACAGGGCATGGAAATCATTGGTTGAGCAACAGGTGGACATTTCAGAAGTCCCCTTTTTAAAGCTGACATCATCAGAACAGATGCGACAGAAAAACGGGAAAAATGGAACAGGAAGCAGGATGTGAGAATGTATAGTTAAACAGTAACTGTGGGAGTTGGTTGCTTTGTATTGGATATTGGTGGCCAGCCTATCCCCAAAAATGAAATCAGATGTCGAGGAAGGGAATGGAGGAGTCAGAGATGGACCAGGTAAAAATGAGAGCGCAGGGTGGAAATTGGTGGTAAAATTGATAAACTCTGCCAATTCTGAACAGGTGAGGGAAGCAACACTAGAGAAAGTGTTATCAGTGATAGCCAGAAAAGGACTGGAACAAGGAATGTTGCATATAACCCACAAAGAGGCAAGCATAATTGGAGACCATGTGGCTATCCATGGCCACCCCTTTAACCTGAAGGAAGTGACAGGAATTAAAAGAAAAGCTGTTCAGGGCAAGGATAAGCTTGGCCAGGTGAAGGGTGGTGGCGGACAGGATGGTTCACCAGATCAAGTAATGTTAGTGACCATAACGGACTCAATGGTTTGATGTTCCATGGAGGGGTCATGGTTCAAGGAGAAAGTACCTGTGAGCTGCGATCAGCCTCTGCAATGTAGAGGTCAGTCCACAAGACAAAAAACTGTACCACTCTTGTCAGCAAACTTAAATCACCAAGTCAGAGTTGGATTTGTTGGCAGCGTACAGTCAATTCAGAGAGATATGTTGGAATGGGTGAAGCAGGCAGAGAAATTGAGGTGACCAATGCCATGTCAACAGTTCTCAAAGAAAAGGTAAAGTGCAGTAAAATGCCAAAGGGAGGGAGAGCGTTGGAGCTGGGTGAAGGGATCTGTAGGACAGGGAGAGGACTCTTGTCCAAAGAAAATGGGCATGGAGGCAAAGGTATCAAAAGAGGGAGATCATGCCTCACAAATTTGTTAGAATTCTTTGAAGAAGTAGTGACCAGGAAGGTTGACAAGTGCAGGGCAGTATACTTGGCCTATATGGATTGCAGTAAAGCCTTAAGGTTCCACTTGGAGGCTGTTCTGGAAGGTTAGATCACATGGAATCCAGGACGAGCTGGTAAATTGGATACACAATTGGCTTGATGTTAGGAAGCAGAGGGTAATAGTGGACAGACTTATCAAACTAGAGACATGTGACTAGTGAAGTGCCTCTGGGTTTGGTGCTAGGCTCATTGCTGTTTGTTGTCAATATCAACGATTTGGATGAGAATATACAAGGCACGATTAATAAGTTTGCAGATGACACTAAACTAGGTGGTATCACAGTTAGTGAGGAAGGTTATCAAATTGCAGCAGGACCTTGATCACCTGGGGAAGCAGGCTGAGAAGTGGCAAATGAAGTTTAATATAGATAAATATTTGCATTTTGAATAGTCAAATCAAGGTAGGAGTTTCATGGTGAACAGTAGGGCCTTAAGGAGTGCCGTGGAACAGAGATCTTGGAGTTCAGGTGCATGGTTCTCAGAAAGTGGAGTCATTGCAGGGTAGTGAAGAAAGCTTTTGGCACACTGACCTTCATCAGTCAGGCAAAATAGAGAAGTTGGGAAGTTATGTTGCAGTTGTACAGGACATTGAGGCCGCACTTGGAGTATTGTGTTCAGTTTTGGTCACCTTGCTACAGGAAGGATGTCATCACACTGGAAAGAGTGCAGAAGAAATATAAAACAATGTTGCCAGGACTCAATGGTCTGAGTTATAGGGAGAGGTTGAACAAGCTAGGACATTTTTTTTTT
>NC_057718.1:57032747-57065248 GCF_004010195.1 Chiloscyllium plagiosum
GGGGGGGGGGGGGGGGGGGGGGGAAGGAAGAGATCTTAAGAGAAGTGTAGAAGATCATGAGAGGAATGTATAGGGTGAATGCAATCAATGTTTTCCCAGGGTTGGGGAAATTGAGGACCAGTTTAAAAAAAGGTTAGAGGAGGGAAAGAACAACAAAAAAAAAAGAACATGAGGAACAATTCCTTTTAAAAAAAAGAAAGAGGGTGGTTGGAACGAGTTCCCAGTAGAAGTGGTTGAAGCAGATACATTACCAACATTTAAAAGGCACTTGGACAAATACATGGATAGAAAACAGGTTTAGGAGGATTTGGGCCAAGTGCAGGGAAATGGGTTAGTGTGGATGGACATTTTAGTTAGCATGGACCAGTTTGGGCCAAAAAGGGCCTGTCTCCCTGCTGTAGGACTCTGCCAAGAATAGAACGTCACATGCTGGAATTTCATTAAGGTAGAGTTGCAGAGGGATACAACAGAGACCTTTGAGTACAGAGCATTCAGCATCAGAGTGGAAAGTGAGAAGTAGTAGTAAATACACAACAGAAGGTGGGATTGAGGGGGCAGTTGGAATCAAAGGGAAGGGGAGGGGAGCAAGGTTCTAGAGGACCATGGGCAACTTGTTGTTGCAACTTGTGTTCCTTGATGTCTTAAAAAGAGACAAATTTTTTTTAAAAAAAAGTGTGCTCGGAGCTAGTGTGAAGCGGTACTGTCTGTGGAACATTGAACATTATGGAGATACCTGGATGATCCTGGGATGATTCAAAACAAAGGATGAAACTTGAGTTTGAATCCACGTGGCAAGAGCTTGAGCCAAAGGCAGTCACTAAGGAATGTAATATGGCTATCGAAAGGAGTTTTAGCAAACACCTGGTCAAACATCAGTACTAAGAGTGAAGTTAATAACTATGGACAAGAAAAAAAAAGTTAGGAATGGAAATTCTGTCAGATATGACCAGAACTTCAAAATGGGCCCATGTGGAAGAGATGCGACAATGAGTTAAATACTAAAATAATAAAAGTGGTAGCTAGGATTTTTATCTTTCTTTTTTAAAAACCATCAGCGTTTTCCTAATTACCATGTCTGAAAAGGGTCACTGGACCAGAAACATTAACTTTGATTTCTCTTCACAGATGTTGCCGATCCTGTTGAGCTTTTCCAACAATTTGTTTCAGAATTCCAGCATCTGCAATTCTTTCAGTTGTTAAGCCAGGTAATCAACACTGGATGAAAGAAGAATTCAGGAGGACTGACTAGGAGTCGCTCCAATACCTAAGAAAATAAGTTATCTGCCGAAGCTACAAGACTACGTCAGAGTCAGAGTCATTGTCACTCAGCATTGAAACAGGCCCTTCATCCAACAAGTTCATACCAACCATGTTCCCAAACTAAGTTAGTCCCACTTACCTGCATTTAGCCCATTTCCCTCTAAACCGTTCCTGTTCATGTACTTATCCAAATGTCTTTTAAAATGGTCTAATGTACCTGTATCCACCACTTCCTCCGACAGTTCATTCCACACTGGAACAGTGTAAAAAAGTTGCTTCCGTGTCCTTTTTAAAATCTCTTCTTACCTTAAAAAGATGCCCCCTAGTTTTGAACTCCCTCATCCTAGGGAAGAGACTTTTGCTATTCACCTTATCTATGCCCCTCATGACTTTATAAACCTCTAGTATCATCCCTCAACTTTCTACGCTAGTGAGAAAAGACCCAGCCTACCCTTATAACTCAAACCCTCCATTCCCGACAACATTATGGCAAATCTTTTCTGAACCTTCTCCAATTTACTAAGATCTTTCTTTGATAAGATGGCCAGAACTGCACACAGTACTCCAGAAGTGGCCTCACCAATGTCATGTACAACCTCAACCTAACATCCCAACTCCTACTCTCAGTGTGCTAAGTGCCTTCTTAAATTGCCCCATCTACCAGTGATGCAAATTTCAAAAGACTTATGTATCTGGACTCAAGGCTTCTGTTCTACAACACTACCCAGGGTCCTACTGTTAATTGTTTAAGTCCTGCCCTAGTTTGTTTTACCAAAATACAAAATCTCACATTTATCTAAATTAAAGTTCATCAGCCACTCCTCAGCCCATTGACCTAAATAATCTCTTATAGCCTTCTTCATTGTCAAGTATACCATTAATTTTGGGGTGATCCACAAACCTACTAACCATGCCTCCTATATGCACATCCAAATCATTTAAGTGATAAACAAAAATGGACCCAGTACAGATCCTTGTGGAATACTGCTGGTCACAGGCCTCCACTCCAAAAAAAATAACCCTCCACCACGTCTCCTACCATCAAGCCAATTTTGTATCGAATTGTTAAACTCACTGATTCCCATGTGATCTAAACCAGCAAATCAGATTAAATCTCTGTAACAGCCACATATGGTGATAGACAGTTAAATAAAAGATTATCTTTATGAATGGGGGTGCCCAGGATACCAGTATAAAGGACAGGGTTGACATTTGCTAACACCTTCACTCATAAGTGCCAAATTGATGACCTATCTTGCATTGAGGTTCCCAGCTTAGTTAGTTGCAAGTCTCCAAATTCACTCCATGTGATAAAAGAAATGGTTGAAGGTCTGGATACTACAAAAAGATTATGGTCCCCTGAAAACATTCCATCAATGGTAGTGAAGACTTGTGCTCCAGAACCAGACATCCCCTTAGACTTTCACTATAGCTACAACATTTCATCTGTCAGATAGATGCCAAACTCCCCAGTTTGTCCAGTCCACAAAAAAAGGACAAAATTTCCTGTGGTAACTAGCTAGTCTCTAACATCAAATGTGATTAATGTATTTAGGTTCTCCCAGGGTCACCTAGCTCCTGACCACATTACAGCTTTGGCCGAAAAATGGACAAAAATTCACAGGCAATGAGACAGTGACTGCCCTTGACACCAGGTTGCATTATGCAACCTCAAATGGAGGTAATGGGCAAGTGTGGCTCTGTGGTGTGAAGAGACACCCCTCTTGGGAGTCACACTTATTATAGAAATGGTTGCTCCCAGCAGATTGTTCCAGGGACTTCCTCAGAGAATTGCCATGGATTCATCCACTTTCAGTTGCTTTAATGGTCTTCCGATCACAAAATCAGAAGTTGGGATATTTGTTGCTGACTGCGCAAACTTCAGCGCCGTTCACCATAGATATTAAAGCATTTGGTACCCATATGCAACAAGATTTGTTCGAAATCCAGGTTCGTATATATGTGGCAAGTGATAAGATATAGGTCACGCAACAGCAAGACAATGATCATCTGCAACAGAAAAGCTAAGCAACTCCTCTTCACATTCAAAAAGGTATTACGGGTCACTAAATCCATCACTAACCAATATCCTAAGAGTTGTTATTGACCAGAGACTGAACGTGACCCATAGCTACAAAAGTGGGTCAAACGCTGTGAACTCTGTCAAATGTAACTCACCTTCAGACTCCAAAGCCTATACACCATGTCAACCACAAGGCACAAGGCAGGATTCAACTTCAAGTATTCCCTTTGACAGCTAAAATCTTTAATTTCCTTTTACAACCTCCCCTCTTATATCCCAGGTGTTCCCTCTGTACAACCTCACTCTTGCTTTACCCCTCATTGTGCAGCCTCCATCTCCTCCAGCCAGCCCAGTGATCCCCACACATGCAGCATTATTTCTTTTTACTATGTCCACTATCTCTCTTCCTCCCATCCAAACGGTACCCTATGAACCAACCACCACAAAGCCTTCCTGTCTCCATTACCCCTGAAATTCCTTGCAACCTCCAAGTCTTGATTAGTCCCCCAACTTCCTTGCAACTTCTCCATCCTCACCACCTGCTCCCTCTCCTCTAAGATTCATCCTGGACTCAGATCATGTTTGTAATTGAGATTTCACTGGGAAAAAAAAAACTATTTATCCAATCGAATAATATAGTGCTGAAAGTTAACTCCATTGTCAGTATGCAGATGCTTTCCAGGACAGTAGGCATACTACAGATGAATGGATTTCTTTGTAAACCAGAAAATTAGAATGCTTCACTGACAAGATGCCAAGTGAAATAGGCCAATTCCCAACAAAGTCAATAGACAGCACAGTACAAAGAATGACCTACAGCTCTTTGCATTTTTGAGTAACCTACTTATGACAACTGACATCAATTTCATTTGAACTACAAGAAACTAGTCGTCCAGTCCTTCTCCATTATAAATACAAATTTAATATTTTAAACAAATAAAAAAAAGCAGTCAACCTCACTTAAGCTCCTTCCCCGCACAAGAAGTAATGATTTCATACAGTTAACCATTAGAAATCAATGACACATTGACCAGAACTCATTGGATCTGAAATTTGATAACTTAATGGAAGCTCCAGCAGAGCTTAAAACTAGACTCCAATCAACCAACAAATATCTGACCATCTGTCAATGACTGGATTTGAACTATTAGTTTCTGGTGCACCAGGAGCAAGTTGTGTGCAATGCGATATTCAATGAAGCATTTCATGTTAAACTACAAAATTTGGTGGAGGATATAGCTTTAGCCACTAAAGCTATTTTTAAAATTGAAATACCGCTGACTTAGCATGACTGTTCAAAGTAGTAAAATATTAAGACTGAATTGAGCTATCCATAAAACACTGATGAGACAAAGATCTGAAATTGAATTGAAAATGAGTTACCAAAATAATATTTTGTATCATACAGGATGCACAGGAATGTCAGCTTATAATTTTTTTTAAGTGTACTTTGGTCCAGAATTAAACTTCAGATTTAGGAAAAAGGGGCTACTTCATGATCAACTGGTACACAGAACAAAATAAATCTGTTTCACGTTATGATTTGTGTGTAAAATGGCCCCAAAGAAAACAAGAATTAAAATGCATGTACAGATAGTAATTCCTCAACTGGAAACAGCAAAGCTTTCAATGGGCAGCATTAATCTTTGGCAAACAAATATGAAACGTAATGAGCCCCTAGAATTCAAGAAAATTAGTTTGAGGTAAAATAAATTTAAATTCTGAAGAATGCCATATTGTGTTTGCCCACCAAGTTGATAACATTTTGGTAACTGCTCAAAATGTTTTAGGAAAGAGGCAAAATATTTAATTATTTATTCTTTATTTTTAAGTAATACAAATTGAAAAGCCCACCACCCAGAAAATGAAATTTGCATCACCTAATGGTTTCAACCTTCTTTTTTAGAGGCAATAAACAAGCTGCAGATGCTGGAATCCAAAACAGACAGGCAGGAAGCTGGAAGAACATAGCAAGCCAGGCAGCATCATGAGATAGAGAAGTCAACGTTTTGTGTATAACCCTTCTTCAGGACTGGGGATGTGTGTAGGGGGAGCTGCAGATAAAGGGGGTGGTGGGGGCAGGGTGGTGAAGTGGGGATAGGTGAAGACAGGTAGAGGGTAGCTTCCCTGTCACCAACCTGATTCATTCCTCCCCTGGACCAACCAAGTCATACCCTCGGCCTGTCTTCACTATCCCCACTTCACCTTGCCCCCGTCATCCCCTTTATCTGCAGCTCCTCTTACACCCACCCCCAGTCCTGAAGGGTTACACCCAAAACATCAACTTCACCTCCTGATGCTGACTGGCTTGCTGTGTTCTTCCAGCCTCCTGCTGGTCTATTTCAGCCTTATTACTGGCATTTCCACTCATTTTTTTTGCTGTTAAATCAACAATTACTATTCAGTATAACAAATACACCTTTTAACATTTGTCAAATCCAATTGTAATCAGCTGAGATATAAGAAATAATTAAAATGTTTTCAATGTAACTTTGCAAAAATCACCCCATCCAAGCATCTTTACAGTTTCATTTTTAAAAGAAAACATGTCACACTTCTAATCCATGTATTTTCTACATCAACTAGTTTGGAGACATTACACACAACTGGAGGTGGTGGGATTTGAACTCTGGCCTCCTGACTCAAAGAGACACTACCAATGTGCTCAGTCACCTCTAATTCCAAGAGAGTCGATTAATTGTGAGATTCCTGGGTGATCCTTGCAATTATGAAAATTGAACATTTCCCTTTCTCAGGGGAAGATATCAAGCCTTGAATCCAAAACTCTAATCAATTAATCAACATAACTCAGAACTAAAACTATTATCTCACATTATAGTGACCCAAGGTACAGTGACAACAAAAATTACATGAAATTAACCATGCTAACTTCATTGTTGCCAACTATTCAGTGATAAAATTATACAACCATGAATCTTCAAAACTAGTTATTCTTTTGAAGTTAGCAATATCTTGCAAAATTATGCAATAGAATATAGACATCTTTTGGCATATCACTTAGTTCTAAGTTACTCATTTAATCTCCATTCCTGATTGATTCCCACACTGTCTGGAACTACCAACAAGATTGGTCAATCCTTTGTGTATCTCTGCAACTCCCTTAAATGCAATGGTTCTATAAATCACAACCACTCATATGTTAACAAAGTCCCACATTTTAACTATTCTGCCATAGAGTGATACAGCACAGAAACAGACCTTTTGGTCCATGTAGCCAAATTTCCCCAAACTAAATTGGCCCCACTTGCCAGCACTTGGCCAATATGCCTCCAAACTGTTCCCATTTGTGTACCTATTCAAATATTGTTTAGATGTTGTATGTAACTATCAGCATCCACCACTTCCTCTGGCAGTTCATTCCCATTACAAACCACTGAGGAAAAACAAACTTACCCCTGAGGTTCGACTGAATTATTCAATACAGTAAATTACTATCTTTCAATGAACTCCAATGCATTTTTAAAATAATTCAGAGCCTATTTCAACTGCCGTAACAGAAATTACACACTTATCAACCCTTGGGAAACTTGTTTTTTCAAAAAAAAATTGATTTTACACTACCTGGTATCTCCATATCACTTTTTCAAAAATATGTTCATTTACAGGTTGTGGGCATCACTGGTTGGATAAGCATTTTATTGCCTATGCTTAATTGCCCAGAAGGCAGTTACGAGGCAACCATATTGCTGTGGATCTTGAGTCACATGTAGGTCAGACCAAGCAAGAATGGTTATTCCCTTCCCTTTGGGATATTAGAAGACCAGAATAGGTTTTACTGACAATTGACAATCAATTCATGGCTATCATTAGACTCTTACCTCTCAATTAATGAATTCAAATTCCACTGTCTTCCATGGCGAAATTCAAACCAGAGTTTCCAGAACATTATCTTGGTCTCTCCATCAATAATATCAGGAGGCCACTGCCTCGCCTAATGATACTGTACATGCTTAACTGGCACAAAATAAATGCTCATCCTCATTTAAATTCCCAATCTACACTTATTTCCTGTTAAAGTATGTCATATTAGTATGGCACACAATTGAATCACTTAGAACATGAAAAGCTTGATAAAAATGCTGTGAAGTTACACAATATACAGATTCACATCAGTTTACATTACAAAATAGGTTCAGGGGACCAGAAAAATGTTTATCTTTATAGTCTATTACATATAATAATCCGTAGGCTGGGAAAGGGCTAGTTTCCACGGAAGAAAATCCAGAATCCTAAATTATTAATCCTCTTATTTGTGAACTCGATAAAATGCTGCAGCTTGATCTGATTTTGTTACCTATTCGAAATCAGAGAACGAGAGTGCGACGCTTGGAAACAGTAGACAAAAAGCAAAACTAGACCTCCGCCCGTAGGGGATATCTTTCCATTGAAACATAATTCAGTAATTCTCTACGGAATATCTGTCTCATCGAGACGATCCAGGGTAATTGGATGTGTAAGCCTTTCACAATCTCACATGGAGTTTAAATGCGCAATATACAAAAGAAATGCAAACACGTTTTTTTCCCCCGAAAAACGAGTCTGTAACTCTACTCTTAGAATAAGCATACTTACATTTGAACCATGATGTTACTAAGAAAGATGCCGTCAACCAACTCCATGTATTCCAAAAGTGCTCCTCCATTTGCTGGAGCTAACGCCCCGAAAGTCTTCACCTAAAGGGGTGGAGATTGACAGTATTTTTTAAAATCATGTCAACGTAAGTATATATTATGTGTAACTGCCACCTTCGGTTGCAATTACTGATTTAGGTGGTCTGAAAGAAACACTCAAGAAGTACTTACCCAAGTTACTAAAGGATCAGACATAAACTGCTCAAGAATCGTTGCAAAATCGGTCTCCATTTTCAAAAAAAGACTAAAAATAAAGAGAGTTTATTTTAAACTGTAAAATCCACCGTTGTTGCCAGTAGTTGTATTCCCACTTTCAGCATCCTAAAGAGAGGTGAAATCCGTTTTCAAAGTATCCACAGTAAGTTGAGGTGCTTAAATCTTGATCATTTGCAATGCGACCGAGACGTCACCAAGTTCATTTTCAGCACAAAATTTTGATTTTAATTACAGCACCTACATCATTTTAGGAAAACCGCCTTCTTCCTGCAGCAGACTCGAATTCCTATGGAAAGCCCTCAGACCACAACCATCTTCCCTCATGACAAATTAACACAAAACTCGATATTAGAAAAAAATGAATACTCATTTCCCATCGACGCCGTGTAATCGTCTACCTCTTGTTTTAAAGGGATAGATTAAAATGAGAGGGAAGATTGAAATTTGAGGTTTCATAAATAAATGCCAACATCTCTAACGGTATTTCAAATATCACCACACGCGTTTCCTCAGATATACTGCGCTTTAGCACGAGCCGACTAACGGCTATGAAACATCATTCACCAAAGCCGCATCACCACCCTACACGAGATCCCTTCATCCATACAGCTAGCTCTAAATCCAGATATAAAACCGCCACGCCCCGCCCAGCATGTATCGTTCCGCCGTGTTGTTCTGCAGGAGGCTCGGATAGGAAAAATAAGTCCTCCATCCATGAGCATTTTTATAGATTAGACAAAGATTGAGTGATATTCGCCATTTATGTAAAGGATTATTTGTATTGTACCAAATATATAGCAAAATGTTCGAATATTTATCAGTGATAAAATGTTCTACTTTATGCTCCATCGATTTAATTCGATTATAAACTAGCGATTTTCAGAATTTGTATTTTGTGCAACTGATTACTTGGATTTATAGTTATTTGAATGATATTTTTCGAGAAAAGATTACGATGAAAAGTTACATAGATCGAACATAATGCACGCTCCAAAAACAAAGAAAGATCAATAATGACGCCTGACGGGGCGCAAAACGTAACATTCATTACCAGGGAAACTTTCCATGTGTGATCATTATTATAATATTCATATTAATAAACCTTCAAATATGTTATTAATTGTAATCAATTCAATTGAATTAACTTCACCACACAGATTTGTGAAGACGGAGGAAGACATAAATACAAGGAGTAGGGCAAGTGTTCTTTCCTTTGAAGCGGAAATACTAAACAAAACCATTGGAACAAATCTGTTGTAATCAAGTTTATTAGCCAGTGCTATTATTCTGGGCGCCATACCACCTTTCATAAATATATACAGACATAAGCATATATCTGTTGTAGTGCTGCACATCATAATCAGGAATAGGTACGGGAGTGAGATTATAATGCATACTAATGCGGTATATCATGTGACTGGAGACTAACTGTACCGCAGCTTTAAAGATATTGAAACAATTTATAATTATTCGTAACCGACTAACAAAATTTGAGTGCAAAAAAATTCATCTTTGCTAAAACCTTTTAAAAATAATTATTTGCATTAATTAAACATTTTTGCATAACAAAGAATTCACATGAAATTTACTGCTCAGAAACGGGCTATTCAACCCAACTGGTTTACGAAAATATTTATGTCTCAAGCAAACCTCCTTTCCCACTTAAATCACCTCAAGCTGTCAATATATCTTCCTATCCCTTTTCCCTCTTGTATTAATTTGGCTTTTAAATGTATCAATGCTATTTGCCATAATTATGCGTACCACAGCCATAGAGAAATTACAGCACAGAGGAGAATTTAAAATCAGCTGTAGTTCCCCATGCTATCTCCATAGCCCTTCAGACTCGTGTTAATCTCATTCCCTTTCTATATCATTGATCATCTTCCATTTATCCTTGTAGGCCACAGGTCATCATCTCTTGTTACACTAAAGGCCCTTCCCCGTATCCATACCTAATGCATGTGCTTTTAGAAGAAAGATTTACATTCATGCAGTGCCTTTCACACAAATCATCTCAATAAATTACTTCTCATTGGAATCACTGTTGTAATCTGCAATGTACAAAGTGTAGCAGCTAACTTTTGCTTCGCAAACTCCCATAAACTGCATTTGGGAGAGAAAGGTATTCAATGTCTGTAGTGTACACTACTGTTTACACATCTTGATTTGCATTGCATATATGTTTACCGTAGTCTCAATGCACTGCCATGTGACGAGGTTGGCTGAAAGGAAGGTTTGGAATATTTTCTCCCATCAAAATGTTGTAACAGCCTCATGGCTGATAAAACACAAGTAGATTGCCAACTTGGCCAAAGGGATGCAGGGTATGAGATATTTTGGTGAAGTAAGGCTTTGCAAATTGCAAAACAGTAACTGGACAAACACAGCAGCCAGGTGCTAATGACATTAGCATAGGATCAAAGGACATATCTCGTCAACAGTTACCTTGTACAGAAATATCCCCAACAAAATATCAACCAGACAAAGGAGGAATGCATATTTTCAATCAAAATCAGACAGAAAGGCACCCAGGTCCTGCTACACAAAGAAACAAATATTAGGAAGCCACCCAAACAATTGACAATGTTTCAAACCATTAAGCGAGTCTCCCCGATTGGTCAGAATGATAGAAAGTTCCAGGAAACCATCTAATAAGGTATAAAAACAAGGCTTTCCAGCAGATCAATCTTAGACCTTCTGGAGATAAAGAGGAAGTGTCCAGCAGGCAAAGGTGAAGACCTTTGGAGTGAGACAGAAAGAGAACAATGACTTTGCAAACTTGACCAAAGTTACAACAGATTCTAGGAAGTATTTTAACAACTAAGAGGATCAGGCAGGATTAGGAATAACATTGTAATATACTGTAGGAATAGAGTTGTACAGCACAGAAACAGACCCTTTGGGTCATTCCAACCAGATATGCTAAATTAATCTAGTCCCATTTGCCAGAATTTGGCCCATATCCCTCTAAACTCTTCCTATCAGCTACCCATCCAGATGCCTTTTAAATGTTGTAATTGTATCAGCCTCTGCAACTTCCTCTGGAAACTCATTCCATACAGGCACCACCCTCTGCGAGAAAAGGTTGCCCCTTAGGTCCCTTTTCTATCTTTCCCCCTCACCTTAAATGTATGCCCTCTAGTTTTGAAAATTTGTAAGAATTTGTACCTGCAGCAAATATCACTGCTCTGTTTGCCTGGTTCTCCCTATTTAAAAGAAAGTGAGGACTCCAGATGCTGGAGATCAGAGTCATAGTGTGGTGCTGGAAAAATGCAGCAGGTGAGGCAGCATCCGAGGAGCAGGAGAATCAACATTTCAGGCATAAGTCCTTCATCAGGAATCACAAAATCCTGGGGTTTTCAGAATAGAGCATCAGTGACCTCCTGTATAAATTTGTGACTAGCCAATTGGCTAGTTCTGCTGAGGTCCTCAGTGGATCTCAGGGTATTGAGCCATTTGCTAAGAACTTCAGGGCCACTGTTATGTTCAAGGCAATCAACATAGGGTTGCATCACAGTCATTGAGGGTGCAAGTCTTTATCTAACAGCTGGCATATGTAGGACATCATAACTAAATATATCCTGAGATGCCTTCTGTATTCTTTCTGTCTCTGTTGATTGAAGATAGACACAGTGCACCTGTTGAATCGGTTTCAAGCCAGCGCTTATCATCACAGTGGCCCCTGGTTCCTTGAATCTTGCACTTTGGCAAGCTGATCGATATTTATGTAAACAATATTACTTGAGTTGAGATTACTCTCTAAAACTGCACCACGAAATCCCTAGTTAAGCCCTTCACTCAACATTTTCTCTCCCCAGCCTCCAATCTACTACAATGAGACCACCCTCTAAATCCTATGGACAGCTCCTTATGACAAAACATTGAAAGTGCACAAAGACATTGAATATTGCCAATGGTACTTGAAGATGTCAATGCAGTTTCTTGTACACCAGAGTCAGCTTCCTTTCAGTGACGTTGGAGCACAACCATTTGCCTTAACATAATGACAGCTCCATCACCAAACTTTCCCAAACTTCTGCTCCCACCACACTGTAACTGCATCTATACCTCTGACATCATACAATGCTAATCAGCTGACATGAGATCTCATTGGAATGTGATCCAATGACTTCTAGAGCAATGCTGGTTCATTGGGAATGGAACTTAGTTTAGTTCGGCCCTCCACTAAAGCCTTGATAGTTAATTAAAAATTCCAAACATCAATTAGGCTCACCAAAAAAAAACTTCCTCTCACTTTGGGTATTGCCTTTTCACAACACCTGTGACTATGACTTCCTTTGGAAAATATGGGATATTTTGTTTTTGTGGGCTCCAGCTGCCTCCTCTTCATCAAGGACGTGCAATTTCATTACACATCCTTTCCCCATCAGGATGGTGTCAGTGTTCTCTGCTTCTTTCTGGAAAAAAGACCTGAAATCTACCTGGCCCAAGTTTATCCTCAGGAGAAAGTGAGGACTGCAGATGCTGGAGATCAGAGTCAAAAAGTGTGGCGCTGGAAAAGTACAGCAGGTCAGGCAGCATCCAAGGAGCAGGAGAGTCAACATTTCAGGCATAAGTCCTTCACCAGGAATGTGAGGTGGGGAAGGGGGCTGAGAGATAAATAGGAGGGTGCCCCCAGCCCCTTCCCCACCTCCACGTTCCTGATGAAAGCTCATGCCTGAAACTCCAACTCTCTCCTGCTCCTCGGATGTTGCCTGACCTGCTGTGCTTTTCCAATGCCACACTTTTCAAGTTTGTCCTCATCCTGAACTATTTCTCTTTAACTTCATTCATTCTCTTCAGGTCAAAGAAGTGGCCATGGGCTTTGGATATGTCTGTCTTATTGTGAGGTACACGGAACATTCCTTGTTCCAGTTTTACTCTGGCTCCGCCCACAACTCTTCCTCCAGTACATCCCTCTCTCATCTGGAATTTGAAAAGTCTAACCATTTCGCTTCCAATTTCCCACTCTCACCTTTAACTGATCCATCTCTGACTTCTCCCTTCCTCAACATCTCTTTTTCCATTTCTGGGGAATAGGCTACCAATATCCAGCACAAAGACCACTGACTCCCACAGTTACCTTGACTATACATCCTCACATCCTGCTTCCTGTGAAGACTCTATTCCATTCTCCCAGTTCCTACGTCACCGACACATCTGTTCTGATGAGGCCAATTTCGACAAGGGGGCCTCCGAAATGTCCACCTTCTTCCTCAACCAAGCACCATGTTTGACAGGGCCCACGGCCGGTCCGACCTATCTCCTGCACTTCAACCCTCACTCACTCTCTTTCCTCCCATATCAGTCATAGGGTCCCACTTGTCCTCACCTACCATCCAACCAGCATCCAAATCCAGAGGATCATTAGCCACCATTTTCACCACCTCCAGCAGGATGCCACCACCAGACACACATTCCCCTCCTCTCTCTTATCAGCCTTCCGCAAGGACCGTTCCTATCAGGACATCTTAGTCCACTCTTCAACTTCTAATACGTCCCCACACCTCAAGGCACCTTCCTCTGCAATCGCAGAATCTCTAACACCTGCCTGTTTGCTAACTCGCTCCTCACTATCCAAGCTCTCAAACACATCTTTCAGGTGAAACAGTGCTTCACCAGCTTGTTCCCAATATGGTCTCCTCTACATTGGGGAAATGAAGTACAGACTGGGTGGCCATTTCGCAAAACATCTATATTCTGTCCGCAAAAAAGACCCTGAGCTTCCAGTTGCTTGCCAATTCACTACACCACTCATATTCTCTGGCCAACATCTCTGTCTCAAGTTTGCTGCAGTATTTCATTGAAATTCTGCACACGCTGGAAGAGCAGCATCTCATTTTCCATTTGGGAACCCTGCAGCCTTCTGATCATAATACTGAGTTCAACAGTTTTATGGCTTGAGCACCTGTCCTACTTTCCCCCACTCCCACATACTAGGCCTTCTCATTACATATACTGTTACCACACACGACCCATTGTCAGCCACAAACATACCCATTGTCAACTTTTCATTTCCCCAAACTGACCTTTAGCTGCTCCTTTGTCTGTCCAACTGTGTTTCTCTCTCTTTGAATTCTTTCTCCACCTATTGCTTACTCACCTTCCTTACCCACCCCATCTTCTGTATAAAAATCATTCTTCTCTGAGCTACCATCAGTTCTGAAGAAGGGCCACTGGACTCGAAACATTAAATCTGATTCGTCTCCACAGATGCTGTCAGACATGCTGAGATTTTCCATCAATTTCTGTTTGTTTTTATCAGATTTCTAGCATCTGCAATTCTTTTGGTTTGTTTATCCAATATATTTGACCCTCCCCTTGTCACCCATAAATATTCCAAAATATTAACTTTTACCCACACTATCTTATGATTTCTGTTACCCCTGTTACCCTTGAACTTTTCTCCATTTCCATGGATCTCATTCCTTGTTTTGACTGGCTTTCCTACACTTTTCCAAGCCTCTATCTATCCAGACCCCAATACCCTTCTTTTCCCTGGTCTCTTTCATTCTTAACTCTACCTTTAGCTTTACTTTTGGTAACCCTCCACTCTTTGGATCCTTACAATCCTAACCCATAGTCTTTTAACTTCCATCCACTATGAATGCACTTTTGACACACAATACCAATATATCATGCCCTCGGCATCTGGACCTCTGTGATACACCCTTGCCAACCATCACCCCAAATAATCCAGGACAGACAGAAACATGGTGTGATATCTACTGTTCATCCTACTCTTGCCTTGCCATTGTACTTCCCTGCCCCAATTATCCTCCCTGTCCTGTGCCATTTTTGCTCCATTCTTTCTGAGCCATAGCCATAGCCCTAACCTGTGCCACTTTTAGTCCACCCTACACTGTAACCACAGCTACCCTAATCCCATGTGCTACTTTCACTCCAATCTGTCCTTCAGCCATAGTCACCCTAATCCCCTGTGCCACTTTGTTTTACATTGCCCTGTAGCCTCAACCAATCTCCTTCCCTATACTTCATTTGTTCAACCTTGAGAATGTTTACCTCAACATAATCATTCACAGAATTAAAACCATTTGACAATAAGGAGAACATAGCACATACTCAATCCAAAGTTCAAAAAGAAATCAAGCTTACCAGTTACACATATGCAGTTAGAAGAATCTGAAGGTACCAACTTTGCAATTGGAGAACTTAATTAGGAACAAAAACAAAATTCCAGCAATTAGCGTTTTTTAATAAGATGCATACCTATTTTCTAATTAATCTGTTCAGACGTGTTTTTATACACCTCTGAATCAGTGGGACTTGAACTTGGGCCTCTCAGTCCAGGGGTGGGGAACACAACCACTGCATCACGAATGCTGATTGGCTTCATGACACCTGCAGACAGGAAGATCAACGTGCTTTTCAAGGTCAAAGAACTTAATTGGTAAAGTTTATCCCAGCGTCAACATTCTGAATTTTGGACTTTTGCCCAATTGTTCTCCTGCCTGTTATTCTTCTAAACTCTTCCAGAACTGGAAGATTGTGTCCATTATTTTCTTAAAGCAGCATTTTTTTTAAAAAACTCATCCCTTTTAAACCACTGTTTATATTTAATATAAATACATTGCAAGGCTATCAGAAACACCAAAAGACAAAACTAAACTAAGCTTGAGACTCAGGCTAACCACATGGATATCCGTCATTTGTGGCAAGGCTTACACAATACGATGTGTTACAAAAAGAAGTCGAACAGAATTGCAGGCAACAATACATCCCTACCTGAAGAGCTCAATGCATTCTACGCTCACTTTATCAGAAGGTCAGTGAAACGATGTCACCTGTCTGAACAGCCTCAGATACACCTGAAGCCACAGTCACTGCTACAGATGTTAGATCAGTCTTCTTGAGTGTGAACTCACAGAAAGCAACTGGCCCGTTTGGAGCCCCTGGCCATACACATAGATTCTGTGCAGACCAGCTGGCAGGAGTATTCGCTGACATCTTTAACCTCTCCTTACTACAGTCTGAAGTCCCCACCTGCTTTCAGAAGATGACCATTATCCTGATGCCAAAGTAAATCAGGCAGCGTGCTTCAATAACTACTACTCAGTAGCGCTGACCTTCATAATTATGAGTGCTTCATGAGGTTAATCAATTCCAGCCTATCAGTTGGCCTTGATCCTTTGCAATTTGCCTACCATTGCAACAGTTCAACGGTGGAAGCCATCTTCCTTGCCCTATACTCATCCCTGAAACCTCTGGAAATAAGGATACCCACATCACGCTCCTGCTTAATGACTATAGCTCCATCTTCAAAGCCATAATTCCAAACAAACTAATCTCCAAACTCTAAGACCTCAGTCTCAGCTCCCCCCTCTTTAATTGAATCCTTGACTTCCTGACCCGTAGACTACAAGCTGTAAGAATAGATAACAACACAACAATCCTCAACACCGGTGCCCTTCAAGGCTGTGTACTCAGCTCCCTATTACACTCCTTATATACTCATGACGGTGAGTATAAATTCTGCCGCATCTCTATGGACAAGTTTGCTGACAACTCCATCGTTGTAGGCCGGATCTCACACATCGAAACAGAATACATTAAAGAGATTGAGTGCTGAGCAGTATAGTGTAACAATCTCTCCACCAACATCAGCAAAACAAAAGAGCTGGTCATTGACTTCAGGAGCTGGTCATTGACATAAGGAAGTACAGTGGAGGGTATGCCCCTGCATCAATAGTGCTTAGGTGGAGATTGTCGAGACCATCAAGTTCCTGGGAGTGATGACCGGCAACAATCTGTCCTAGTTCACCTATATTGACACGACAGTCAAGAAAGCACAACAACACCTCTAATTCCTCAGGAGACTAAGGAAATTCATTATGTCTACAAAGACTCATCAATAGTTGCACCATAGGAAACATCCTATTTGGATGCATCAGTGTGGTATGGCAACTGCTACTCCCAAGACTACAAAAACTATTGGGAGTTGTGAACACAATCCAATCCATCATGAAAACCAGCCTTCCATCCATTAACTCCATCTATACTTGCCGCTGCCTTGGGAAAAAGCAACCAACATAAACAAAGACCTCTAACCTCTTCTGCTTTCTCCCATCGGGCAGAAGGTATGAAAGTTTGAATATACGTAGAAATAGATTCAAGAACAGCCTCTTTCCCACTATTATCAGAGTTTTGAACAGACATCTCAAATGTTAATGTTGAGATCTCTCTCTTTACCTTTTCTGCAGCTGTAACACTGTATTCTGCTCTCTGTTCTGCTACCC
This sequence comes from Chiloscyllium plagiosum, assembly GCF_004010195.1. NCBI lineage: Eukaryota > Metazoa > Chordata > Chondrichthyes > Orectolobiformes > Hemiscylliidae > Chiloscyllium > Chiloscyllium plagiosum. Next base: position 57,050,159 of record NC_057718.1, read on the forward strand.
TGATACACTTTGTATGGTACAATTTGCGTGTATAGTACGCAAAACAACACTTTTCACGGTATGACAGTACATGTGTCAACAATAAATCAAATCAAATCAAATAATATAAACAGTGTAAAAATCTTGAAAAGTTACATCTTTTTATTTGTTTATACTGCTGGTGCTTTTCAGTCAATAATTGTTAATTTACTGCTTGATTGTGTATATTGACAGACAAATGTCTCTGAGATTCATTGCAGAAGAGTTCCAGCTTATGTTTAAAAAGGAATTCTAGCTTGAAAGCTGACCACACAAATATTGAATTTAGCTGTTGATCTAAAAGCTGAGAAAAGACCTGAAATGATGTTATTAGTTATTTAAAGCAATGGAAGAGCCACAAGTAATTAAAGCTGTAAGATTCTATAATTCTTAGGCTAATTGCACCAGGGACAATTGTGTTTAAATATAGACATCCCTATGAGTATGAAAAGCCATTTTCCTGACTAAAACCACTTAACTAGTACTTAACAGATCATAAAGCTGTCACCTCTCACCATTTTTGTCGAAAAAAGTTCTCAAGATTAACAGCAAATGGATTCTTGACATTTTGGGCAAACACCCTTCATCAGGAATGAGGCTGGGAGCCTTGGGGAGTGGAGAGATAAATGGAAGGGGATTGGGGCTGGGGAGAAGGTAGCTGAAAGTGCAGTAGGTAGATGGAGGTGGGGTTGAAGGGGATAGCTCAGAGAGGAGGGTGGAGTGGATAGGTGGGAAGGAAGATTGACAGGTGGGAAAGGTCATGAGGACGGTGCTGAGCTGGAAGGTAAGATGGGGAGAGGGGAAATGAGGAAACTGGTGAAGCCCACATTGATGCCATGGGGTTGAAGTGTCCTGAGGCGGAAGATGAGGTGTTCTTCCTCCAGGCGTCGGGTAGTGAGGGAGTGGCGGTGGAGGAGGCCCAGGACCTGCATGACCTCAGCAGAGTAGGAGGGGGATTTGAAATGTTTGGCCATAGGGCGGTGGGGTTGATTGGTGCAGGTGTCCTGGAGATGTTCTCTGAAGCACTCTGAGAAGGTGTCTTCCGGAGTTACACTGACACCACTCACCACCTTTTCCTCGGCTACATTGATGACTGCATCGGCACCAACACGTGGTCCCACAAGGAGGTTGAACAATTCATCAACTTCACCAACTCATTCCACCCCAACCTTAACTTCACCTGGACCATCTCTGACACCTCCCTCCCCTTCCTGGTTCTCTCCATCTCCATCAACAATGACTGACATTTTTTACATACGCACCAACTCCCACAATTACCTGGATTACACCTCCTCCCACCTTACTTCCTGCAAAAATGCTATCCCGTATTCCCAATTCCTCCGCCTCCACTGCATCTGCTCCCTGGAGAACCAGTTCTACCACAGAACACGCCACATGGCCTCCTTCTTTAAGGACTGCAATTTCCCCTCCCACGTGGTTGAAGATGCCCTCCAACAGCACATCTCATCCATGACCTTCTCCCCTGCCCTTGAACCCCACCCCTCCAACTGCAACAAGGACAGAGCTCCCCTTGTCCTCACCTTCCACCCCACCAAGCTCTGCATAAATTGCATCAGCCGCCAACATTTCCACCACCTCCAAACGGACCCCACCCCCCCCCCCCACTACAACCCACCCTCCCTTCCTAGCACCTTCCCCTGCCACCGCAGGAATTGCAAAGCATGCGCCTACACCTCCCCCCTCACCTCCGTCCAAGGCCACAAAGGAGCCTTCCATAGCCATCAAAGTTTCACCTGCACTTCTACACGTGTATTGTATCCATTTCTCCCGATGCGGTCTCCTCTACACTGGGGAGACCGGACGCCTTCTCGCAGAGCGCTTCAGAGAACATTTCTGGGACACCCACACCAATCAATCCCACCACCCCGTGGCCGAACATTTCAACTCCCCCGCCCACTCTGCTGAAGACATGCAGGTCCTGGGCCTCCTCCACCGCCATTCCCTCACCACCCAACGCCTGGAGGAAGAACGCCTCATCTTCCGCCTCAGGACACTTCAACCCCACGGCATTAATGTGGACTTCACCAGTTTCCTCATTTCCCCTCTCCCCATCTTACCCTAGACCCAACCTTCCAGCTCAGCACCGTCCTCATGACCTGTCCTACCTGTCAATCTTCCTTCCCACCTATCCACTCCACCCTCCTCTCCGACTTATCACCTTCACCCCCACCTCCATCCACCTATTGCACTCTCAGCTACCTTCTCCGCAGCCCCACCCCTCTCACATTTATCCCTCCAACCCCGAGGCTCCCAGCCTCATTTCTGATGAAGGGCATTTGATGATCCTGAACCTAAAGTGTGACATTCTATGTATTTTATACACTTTTAATTCACTTAGAATCTTTTTTGTTCTGTAGGAATGTTTATCTGGAATGGGCGGCACGGTGGCACAGTGGTTAGCACTGTTGCCTCACAGCGCCAGAGACCCGGGTTCAATTCCCGCCTCAGGCGATTGACTGTGTGGAGTTTGCACATTCTCCCCGTGTCTGCGTGGGTTTCCTCCGGGTGCTCCGGTTTCCTCCCACAGTTCAAAGATATGCAGGTCAGGTGAATTGGCCATGCTAAATTGCCCATAGTGTTAGGTAAGGGGTAAATGTAGGGGTATGGGTGGGTTACGCGTCGGTGTGGACTTGTTGGGCCGAAGGGCCTGTTTCCACACTGTAATGTAATCTAATCTAATCACTGAATTACAGAGTTGTTGCGGTCAGAAGGAGGCCATTTGGCCTATACTTATCTATACCCACTTTCCAAATGAGCATTATGGCTTACTGTCTTTTTCCCGTACCTACAATTGTAGTTTCTATTCAAATAATCATCTAATGTCTTCTTGAATGCCTCAATTGAATTTACCTCAACCACAATTCCAGGCAATGCATTCCAGACTTGAACCTTCACTCTGTGAATAAGTTCATTCACACATGACTTTTGTATATTTTGTAAGTTACTTTAAATCTATGTCTTCTCATTCTCAAATATTTTCCAAGCAGAAACAGTTTCTGTTATTTGTACTGCTTTAGCATTCTCCTCTCCAAGGGAAAAGGTTCATAGAATCCTTACAGTGTGGAAACAGGCCTTTGGCACAACTAGTCCACACTAACCCTCCGAAGAGTATCCCACCCAGACCTGTTCACCTACCCCTATTACACTACATTTCCCCTGAATAATGCACCTAACCTACACATCCCTGAACAATATGGACAATTTAGCATGGCCAATTCACCTAACCTGAACATCTTTGGATTGTGGGAAGAAACCGGAGCACCTGGAGCAAACACAGACACAGGGAGAAAGTTCAAACTCCACACAGACAGTCACCCAAGACGGAAATCAAACCCAGGTCCCTGGCTCTGAGACAGTAGTGCTAACTACTGAGCCACCATGCTGCGGTTATCCCAACACATTCACATCATTCCTAAAGTGTGATGTACAGAACTACACTTTTTACAAGCTGATGTCTAATTAGTGACTTACACAAATTCAGCATTACATTTTTGTTCTTGTATTCCATATGTCCTTACTAATAAAACCAGGATACTGTTGACTTTATTAATCGCTCTCTCCAACTATCCTGCATCCTGAATGACTTATGCACCTATTCAATCAGGTTCATCGACTCTCCATCCCTTTCAGAATTGTATCCCTTTTTTATATTATCTCTACATGTTCTTCTGTCCAAAATGAATCACCTCATATTTTTCTGTATTGAACTTTGTCTGTCACCTATCTGCCTACTCTCCAACTTGGAGAAAGTGAGGACTGCAGATGCTGGAGAATCAGTCAAAAATTGTGGTCCTGGAAAAAGCGCAGCAGGTCGGGCAATATTTGAGCAGGAGAGTCGACGTTTCAGGCATAAGTCCTTCATCAGGAATGTGTATGGGAAAGGGGGAGGGGGGGGGTGGAGAGAACTAAGTGGGGGTTGGGAGTGGGGCTGGGAGGAAGGTAGGTGGGATGGATGGTGGTAGATGGATGCAGGTAGGAGGTGATTGTGATAGGTTGGTGGGGAGGGTGGAGCAAATAGATGGGAAGGAAGATGAATAGGTAGGTCAGCTCATGAGGGTGGTGCCGAGTTGGACGGTTGAATCTGGGATGAGGTGGAAACTGGTGAAGTCAATTGTTGATACCTTGTGATTTTAAGGTTCTGAGGGAGAAGATGAGGTGTTCTTCCTTTAGTTGGTGGGTGACTTTGATTTGGCAGTTGAGGAGGCCCAGGATTTGCAGGTCCTTGGGAAATAGTGAGGGGGGCTGAAGTGGTTGGCGACAGGGGAGTGAAGTTGTTTGATGCATGCAGACCAGAGATGTTCTCTCAACTGCTTCGTGAGTTGGCGTTCGGTCTCTGCGATGTAGAGGAGAACAAATCGAGAGCAACAGATATAGTAAATGAGGTGGGAGAATGTGCAGAAAAATCTCTGCTGGATTTGAAATGATCCTTTAGGGCCTTGGAAGGAGGTGAGGGGGGAGGTGTGGGTGCAGGTTTTGCACCTCGTGTGGTGGCAGGGGAAGGTGCCCACCTCCACATCCCCCCACTTATTTCTCAACCCCTTTCCCCCTCCACATTTTTGATGAAGGGCTTATGCCTGAAACATTGACTCTCCTGTTTTTCAGATGCTGCCTGACCTGTTGTGCTTTTTCCAGCGTCACACTTTTTGACTATTCCTCCAACTTGTCAATGTCCTTTTAAAGTTTTGCACTAGCCCCTTAAAGTGTGTAATACTTCCAAGTTTTCAATTGTCCGCAAACTTTGAAGTATCCCCTGCACAGTTGGATCTTGATCATTAATATGTAAGGAAAAACAGTGGTTTCCTCAACCCTAAGGATCTCTGCAACACATTTTCCTTCAGCCTGAAGAATGTCCATTAACCATTGTCGTCTGTTTCCTATTACTTAGCCATTTTTATATTTACGCTGTGTTGTATTACTAAATCTGTCTATAATTACCATCTGTTACAAAAATCCATATATACCATATCAACAGCATTACCCTTATCAAGCCTCTTTGTTACCTCTTCAAAAAACTCCGGCAAGCTCATTAAACATGATTTTCTTTACGAAATTAAGAATTGCACTTCCTAATAAACCCATATTACTCCATGTGAATATTAATTCTGTCTGAACTAATTGTTTCCATATGTTTCCCCACCACCAAAGTTAAATTGACATGTCTATTATTGCTGATCTTATCCTTACAAATGTTTTTGATCAAGGTGTGATGTTTGCAATTCTCAGTCCTGCCCTGCATCTAGGGAAGTCTAAAAGATTATGGTCCATTCCTCCACAATTTCCATTTCACTTCTTTCAATATATTCGGATGCATCACATCTGTGCCATGTCAACTTTAAATACCAACAGTTTATTCATACTCCTCGAGACCTCGTTTCCTCCTCTGTCATCGTGGCCTGGTTGCATCTGCCTCCTTGGTTTAGATAGTTGTAAAATATTTATTTAACACATAAAACATGTGCTCTGCCTCCATGCATAAATCCCGTTTTGGTCCCTATTCCTCCTTTCACCACTCTTTTATTGTTTTTGTACCTACAGAAGACTTTTGTTGAATGTCAGTCTTTCCTCATGATTCGTCAATGCTGAACTCCTTGCTGATCCTTTTGTATTCAGCTTGTTTTACAATATTGTTTTTTACCACCTGACAACTGTCATAAGCACAATTTTCTTCTCTATCTTATTTCTTGATGGTTGAGGATGGGGGTGAGTTATATGGTGGCAGAATAGTCCAATCCGGGAGTTGCAGATTCTGCCAAATGTGGGGCAGGTAATGTTTGATGCAACAGGTGGGTGGGCTTTATGTAAGCTTTTTCTGTTGCTGGCCTTTCCATGCCCTGCTCGGTAACACTCAAAGCAGTTGGTGCCTTCACAAATTCTTCTCTAATTCATACTGGATTTTGTGAAAGCAACTCTAATGGTAACTGTCTGAACAGTTGAGATGTCTGCTGTATGTGGACCCGGTTTGTGATGCATGCAGGAGGCTAAGGACTACACTGCTCTGTTGACCATGAGCTTGATGCTGGTTTTGAGGTCTCAGACCTCAAACACTCCGTTTTTCAGGCATCCAAAGGCTGCATTGGTGTATTTGGGTTGATGTTTGGTTTATCATGAATGTCTGCTCAAACCAAGGGAAGGTTACTGAGATATGTGAAATGATCCATGTTGTCCAGGGTTTGTCATGGATTTTGACAATCGGGGGCAATGTTGTGTGGCAGGAGTGGACTGGCAGAGAAACTTTAATTTCTAAATGATTACATGATGCCCATTATCTTGTATATTTCTGTGAATGCATTGACAATGGCTTGAAACTTAGCCTTTGATGCGCACATGCGCACTTGCATTGTCTGCGCACTTGCATTGTCTGCATACTGCAGCTTGATGTCAAAAGTTAGAGTCGTCTTCGTTCTGGCCCAGAGGTGTCAAAGGTTGAACAGTTTCCCACTCATCCAATAGGTTAACTCCATTCCAGTGGGGAGCTTCATGGAGATGAGGTGGAATGTTGCAATGAGGAAGTTGGAGAAGAGTATTGGTACAATAATGCAGCCCTACTTGACCCCAGTTTGCATTCATATTGGGTATGTGGATCAATTGGTGAGAAACATGGCTTGCATGTCATTGTGAAGCAGGTGTAGGATGGTGATGAATTTCCATGGGCCGACAGATTTGAGGAGGATATGCTCATAGTTGACAGCGTCAAAGCCCTTTGTGAGATCAAGGAAGGTCATCTATGGACTTTAGTGCTGTACCTTGTACTTTTCATGGATTTGACACACACTGAAAAATATGTCCATTGTGCCTTTTGATGGGCAGAAGTTGCATTGTGATTTGGAACGGAGCTCTTCAGGCACTGGGAGGAGGCAGTTGAGGATTCCTGTGATGACCTTTCATGTGGAAGACAGCAGGGAAATCCTTCTGTAACTTTCACATTTGGACCTGTCTCATTTCTTAAAGATGGTCACTTATATGGCATTTCTAAGATCACCCAGCATGCTATTTTCATTCCAAACATGGGCGTTGAGGTCGTGGAGTCATGTCAAGAGTGTATCTCCATCATCTGTGCTGGAAGCCTTGATCTTCAACTGTCGGATGGCTTTTTGACCTCACAACAGGTTGGAGGTGTCCTGATACGGCGACAGGTAACATGTTGCAGACTGGTGACAAAAGCACTTACATTGAAGACTGCATCTTTGTTGAGAATGCCCTTGAAGTACTCTCGACATAATGACTGGTTCTCAACCTTTGATAAGCAACTTCATTTTTGGCTCTCAGTGGAGTAATTTCCTGGGTACTCGGACCATAGATGGCTTTCATTGTGCTGAAGAAGCTGTGCACATTGTGATTGTCAGCCTGTTGCTAACTCTCTTGTGCTCTTTCTACCCACCATATAGTCTTTAGTTAATGGATTTTTTGCTGTACTTTGGCCTTCAGTTGCCTGAGGGTTATTTCCTCTCCCTTAAGTTTTGGTGTAGCTGCCAGTAAAGGAATGCCTTGCATTTACAGTAATGGAGAGCCTGGATTTCCTGATCATGCAGATGCTGGCATTTTTAAATTTTCTCATGGGATGTGAGCATCACAGGTGGCCAACATTTATTATCCTTGAGAAGGTGGTGTTGAGCTGCCTTCTTGAACCTCTGCAGTCCATGTGCTGTAGGTAGACCCACAATGCCATTATGGAGCAATTTCAAGGATTTGACCCAGAAGAAATGGTAACATATTTTCAAGTCAGGATAGTGAGTGGCTTGGAGGGAAACTTGCAGGTGCTCTCATGTACCTGTTGTTGCTGTCCTTCTAGATGGAAGTGATTGTGGGTTTAGAAGGTGTTGCTTAAGGATCTTTGGAAACTTTCTGCAGTGCATCTTGTAGATTCTACACACTACTGCAACTCAGCATTGTTGGTGGAGAGACCGGACCCTTGTGGATATGATGCCAAGCAAGCATGCTGCTTTGTCCTGGATTGTCCTACTTCTTGAGTGTTATTGGAGCTGTATTCGTCCAGGCAAGTTGGGAGTATTCCATCACACTCCTGATTTTTCCTTGTGAGTGGTGCATTAGCTTTGGGGACTCAGGAGGTGAGTTACTCACTGGAGTATTCCTAGATTCTGACCTGCTCTTAGCCACTGTATTTATATGACAATCCAGTTGAATTTCTAGTCAATGGTAACCCCCAGGGTATTGATAGAATTAAATGTCAATGAATGGTGGTCACATTGTCTCCAATTTGAGGTGGTCATTGCCTGGCATTCATATAGTACAATTGTTACTTGCCACTTGTCTAGGTCTTGTAGCATTTGAAAATGGACGACTTCGGTTTATGAAGAGTTGCAAATGCTTTGAACATTGTGAAATCATCAGCAAACATCATACTTCTGAACTTATAGAATCATAGAATCATAGATATGTACAGCATGGAAACAGACCCTTCGGTCCAACCCGTCCATGCCGACCAGATATTCCAACCCAATCTAGTCCCACCTGCCAGCACCCGGCCCATATCCCTCCAAACCCTTCCTATTCATATACCCATCCAAATGCCTCTTAAATGTTGCAATTGTACCAGCCTCCACCACATCCTCTGGCAGCTCATTCCATACACGTACCACCCTCTGCGTGAAAACCTTGGCCCGGAGGTCTCTTTACTATCTTTCCCCTCTCACCCTAAACCTATGCCTTCTAGTTCTGGATTCCCCGAACCCAGGGAAAAGACTTTGTCTATTTATTCTATCCATGCCCCTCATAATTTTGTAAACCTCTATAAGGCCACCCCTCAGTCTTCGACGCTCCAGGGAAAACAGCCCAAGCCTGTTCAGCCTCTCCCTGTAGCTCAGATCCTCCAACCCTGGCAACATCCTTGTAAATCTTTTCTGAACCATTTCAAGTTTCACAACATCTTTCCGATAAGAAGGAGACCAGAATTGCATGCAATATTCCAACACTGGCCTAACCAATGTCCTGTACAGCTGCAACATGACCTTCCAACTCCTGTACTCAATACTCTGACCAATAAAGGAAAGCATTCCAAATGCCTTCTTCACTATCCTATCTACCTGCGACTCGACTTTCAGGGAGCTATGAACCTGCTCTCCAAGGTCTCTTTGTTCAGCAACACTCCCTAGGACCTTACCATTAAGTATATAAGTCCTGCTAAGATTTGCTTTGTGGAAGGAATACCACTGATGAAGCAGCTTTGGATGTCAAGCCTAGGACACTAACATGGGGATCTCCTATAGCTGTTTGCTGAAGCTGAGATAATTGACCTTTAACAATCATAGCCATCTTCCTTTGTACCAGGTATGACTTCAAGCAGCAACTTCAAAAGAGTTTCCCCTCTGATTCCCATTGGGTCCAGTTTTGTAGGGCTCCATGATGCCACATTCAGTCATATGAGGCCTTAATGTCAAGGCTGCCACTCTCACCTCACTACTGGAATTCAGCTCTTTTGTTCATGTTTAAGCTAAGGCTGGAATTTTTGGCTAGAAGTATGTTGGGTTCTGATACACAGGCTTTCAGAACTATGCTGGAAAGTTGTCGGGGTCCTTAGCCTTTTCAGTATCCAATGCCTCCAACCGTTTCTTTATATCACATTGATTCAAATTGGTTGAAGATTGGCATCTGGGATGCTGGGGCCTCTGAAGTAGGCCAAGATGGATCATCCACTTGGCACTTCTGGCTAAAGATTGTTGTGATTCCTTCAGCTGATCTTTTCCACTGATATGCTGGGCTCTCTCATTGTTGAGGATGAGCATATTTGTAAAGTCACCTTGACCCATGAGGAAAGGTCACTGGACCCAAAATGTTAGCTCTGATTTCTCTTACAGATGCTGCCAGACCTGCTGAGCTTTTCCAACAACTTCTGATCTTGTGTCTGATTTACAGCATCTGCAGTTATTTTGGTTTTTATTGACCAGTGCATTACTTGATTGACTACAACCAATCATGACTGAATGTGACAGAATTGGATCTGATCTGACCTGTTGGTTCTGTGAATATTTAAGTTAGTGTTTCACTTGCTGCTTATGCTATTTGGTGTGTAAGTAGTTCTTTTCTGTAGCTTAACACCTCATCTTTAGATATGCCTGGTGCTGCTCCTGGCATGCCCTCCTGCATTCTCCATTGAACCAGGATTGATCCCCTGGCTTGATAGTAATGGTCTAGTAGGGGTCAGTTAGTTCAGTTGGCTGGATGACTGGTTTGCAATGCAGTGTAACACCAATAGCGTAGGTTCAATTCCTGCTACTGGCTCAGGTTACAATGAAGTACTTTCCTTCTCAATGTCTGCACTCACCTGAAGCATGGTAACCTTCAGGTTAAACTACCACAAGTCATCCCTCTCCAATGAGAAAGCAGCCCTATGGTGCAGTAGGACCATGATAACTTTTAGTTGTGGAGTGGAGGATGTGATGGACTACAAGTTTGCAGATTATGTTGGAGTATGATTCTGCTGTTGTCGATGGCCCACAGCACCTCATAGATGCCCAGTCTTGAGTAGTTAGATCTGTTTGAACTCTGTCCCATTTAGCATGGTGATCGTGCCAAGCATCACAAAGCAAAGTATTATCAATGTGAAGGGAGGACTTTATCTCCACAAGGACCATATGATGGTAAGATACCATCATGGACAAATGCATCTGCAGCAGTCAGATTTATGAGGATGAGGTCAAGTATATTTTTCTATTTTGTCGGTTCCCTCACCACCTGCCACAGACTTAGCCTAGCAGCAATATCAGTGGTGCAGCTGTTGAGTCATTCTTGATAGTGGACATTGAAATCCGTATCCAGAGAGCATTCTGCACCCTTGCTATCATCAGTGTTTCCTCCAAATGTTGCTCAACTTGGAAGACCACAGGGTTGTTAGCTGAGGGAGGATAGTATGTGGTGATCAGCAGGAGATTTCCTTGTCTATGTTTGCTCCGATTGTATCTGGAGTCAAAGTTGAAGACTTCCAGGATAATTCCCACCCAACTCTATACCACTGTTCTACCACTCCTGCTGGGTCAGTCCTGCCAGTGTGACAGAACACATCCAGGGATGGTGATAGTGGCATTTGGGACATTGTCTTTAAAGCATAATTCCATGCGTATGACAATGTCAGGCTGTTGATTGACTAGTCTGTGAGACAGTGCTCCCAATTTTGGCAACAGCTCCCAGATGTTAATAAGGATGACTTTGCAATATCAACGGGCGATTTTGCCGTTGTTGTTTCCAGGGCTTACGTTGACATCAGGCAATCCAGCTGGTTTCATTTCTTTTTTAAGACTTCATAGTGATTGTTAAGACTGTGTGGTGTGGTAAGTTTCAGAGGTCAGTTGAGAATCAGACCAGGAAAGGATGGTAGATTTCATTCCCTGAAACTGATGAGTACTACCTGGTAATAGTTTCACAGTCATCATTAGATTCTTAATTCCAGATATTTATTGAATTCAAATTCCATCATCAGCTACTTCAAACTTCAAACCCAGAACATTACCTGAGTTTCAGGATTAATAGTCGAGTGATAATGGCATTTAGACATCGCCTCCTCCGTTCCAAAGGGCAGGATACAAATATACATTGTTTTATTATAAAGCGTGTTTTGTCAACATGAATTTGCTGTAATCATAGAATTCCTTCAGTGTGGAAAAAGGGCCTTTAGCCCAACAAGTCCACACTAACGCTTTGTACTGGGTCAGTCCCGCCTAAATGCATTTCCCTACACTATTAATCTAAATTTACCCCGGACTAATGCACCTAACCTCCACATCCCTGAATACTATGGGCAATTCACCTAACCTGCACATCTTGGATTGTGGGACAAAACCGGAGCACCTGATGGAAGCCCACGCAGATGGGGGAGAATGTGCAAACTCCACACAGACAGTCACCCAAGGCAGGAATTGAACTCGCATCCCTGATACTGTGAGGTAGTAATGCTAACCACTGAGCCATCAACAGGAAGCTCAGGGGAGATTTAATTTTTATGTGAAAATCATTTGGGGCCTAGATAGATATTTTACAAAGTACTTATCGGGCTAAAATTATCCAGCACAAGTGTGTAATATAAGAGGCATAACAGGACCCTTTGGAAGTCCTAACAGGCTGACGTAGGTGGGAATTGTGGGAAGTTTAAATTTGTAATGGACAATTCTCCTGTTCCCCAGGAGCACCACAAATGCCTTCGGCTCTGAGGTTGAGTTGGAGACTTTGGACAGGTCTGTGGTCCTTACCTGGCTACTTACCCAGTTAGCTGGGCAGATAAAAACTAATCTATTGCCTGAGTAATTCCACAGCTATTTGCTCAATCAAGACTTTAATTCCCCAAGCCTGGATCATGCTCCTAATCACTTGAGTATCCCTTGACCTAACCTACCTATCATCCCCCAGACTTTACCCAACTAGCCCACCAACTACAGCTTTGATCAACCAGATTCCACTGCCTTAATCATCTGACTTGACACCACCCATCCCACCCGCCCTACTACCCCTTGATCACCTGACTACCTCTCTTCCTCCTGACTGCATCCATTGACCAAAATGAACTGCCCCCAACATGACCATGCTCCTCAACAACTTGATTGGGTGCCCTATACAAGCAGACCACCAACAAACTGGCTATCACTATTTCAAACAGGTATGCTGTTCTGGAAAATGTAGGGTGTGATCGATTCACAGGCGAACTTAGCACGAACAGCTAAGTTTCTGATATTGAGACTGGCTCTAATGCAACGAAGTGTTCGTCAGGTTCCAAGAGATTAATTGTTTTAGGGGACTCTCTAGTCCGAGGTACAGACAGACGTTTCTGTGACCAGCAGTGAAAATTCAGAATGGTGTGTTGCTTCCCTGGTGCCAGATCAAGATGTCTCAGACAGAGTGCAGAATATTCTCAAGGTGGAGATGGACCAGCAGGAGGTCATTATCCACATTGGAACCAATGACATAGGAAGGGAAAAGGTTGAGATTCTGAAGGGAGATTACAGAGAATTAAGCAGAAATTTGAAAAGGAAATCCTTGAGAGTAATAATATCTGGATTACTCCTGGTGTTACAAGCTAGTGAGGGCAGGAATAGGAGAATAGAGCAGATGAATGCATGGCTGAGGAGCTGCAGTATGGGCGAAGGATTCACATTTTTGGATAATTGGAATCTCTTTTGGGGTAGAAATGACCTGTACAAGAAGGACAGATTGCACCTACATTTGAAGGGGAATAATATACTGGCAGAGAGATTTGCTAGAGTTGCTCAGGAGGATTTAAGTGTGTGTGTGTGTGTGTGTGTGTGTGTGTGTGTGTGTGAAATTATGGTGAGCGGTCGTTTGACCCAGGGAGATAGCGAGGGAAGACATCAATCTGAGACTGGTACAGTTGACAACAGAAGCGAGTCAAACAGTCAGGGCAGGCAGGGACAAGTTAGGACTAATAAATTAAATTGCATTTATTTCAATGCAAGGGGTCTAACAGGGAAGGCAGATGAACTCAGGGCATGGTTAGGAACATGGGACTGGGATATCATAGCAATGACAGAAACATGGCTCAGGATGGCCAGGATTGGCAGATGAATGTTCCAGGATACAAATGCAGCAAGAAGGATAGAAAGGGAGGCAAGAGAGGAGGGGGAGTTGCATTTTTGATAAGAGATAGCATTACAGCTGTACTGAGGGAGGATATTCCTGGAATTACACCCAGGGAAGTTATTTGGGTGGAACTGAGAGATACGAAAGGGATGATCACCTTGGGATTGTATTATAGACCCCCTAATAGTCAGAGGGAAATTGAGAAACAAACTTGTAAGGAGATCTCAGCTGTCTGTAAGAATGATAGGGTGGTTATGGCAGGGGATTTTAATTTTCCAAACATAGACTGGGACTGCCATAGTGTTAAGGGTTTAGATGGAGGGGAATTTGTTAAATGAGTACAAGAAAATTTTCTGATTCAGTACGTGGATGTACCTACTAGAGAAGGTGCAAAACTTGACCTACTCTTGGGAAATAAGGCAGGGTAGGTGACTGAGGAGTCAGTGGGCGAGCACTTTGGGGCCAGCGACTGTAATTCTATTAGTTTTAAAATAATGATGGAAAAGGATAGACCAGATCTAAAAGTTGAAGTTCTAAATTGGAGAAAGGCCAATTTTGACGGTATTAGGCAAGAACTTTCGAAAGCTGATTGTGGGCAGATGTTCGCAGGTAATGGGACGGCTGGAAAATGGGAAGCCTTCAGAAATGAGATAACAAGAATCCAGAGGAAGTATATTCCTGTTTGGGTGAAAGGAAAGGCTGGTAGGTACAGGGAATGCTGGATGAATAAAGAAATTGAGCGTTCGGTTAAGGCAAAGAAGGAAGCATATGTCAGGTATAGGCAGGATAGATCGAGTGAACTTAAGAGTATACTTAAGAGGGAAGTCAGGAGGCCAAAAAGGGGACATGAGCTGGCTTTGGCAAATAGAATTAAGGAGAATCCAAAGGGTTTTTACAAATACATTAAGGACAAAAGGGTAAACTAGGGAGAGAATAGGACCCCTTAAAGATCAGCAAAATGGCCTTTGTGTGGAGCCGCAGAAAATGGGGGAGATACTAAATGAGTATTTTGCATCAGTATTTACTGTGGAAAAGGATATGGAAGATATAGAATGTAGGGAAATAGATGGTGGCACCTTAAAAAATGACCATATTACAGAGGAGGAAGTGCTGGATGTCTTGAAGTGCATAAAGGTGGATAAATCCACAGGACCTGATCAGGTGTACCCTAGAACTCTGTGAGAAGCTAGAGAAGTGATTGCTGAGATATTTGTATCATTAATAGTCATAGGTGAGGTGCCAGAAGACTGGAGGTTGGCAAACGTGGTGCCACTGTTTAAGAAGGGTGGTAAGGACAAGCCAGGGAATTATATACCAGTGAGCCTGACTTTAGTGGTGGGCAAGTTGTTGGAGGGAATCCTGAGCGACAGGATGTACATGTATTTGGAAAGGCAAGGACTGATAAGGGATAGTCAACATGGCTTTGTGCATGGGAAATCATGTCTCACAAACTTGATTGAGTTTTTTGAAGAAGTAACAAAGAGGATTGATGAGATCTATATGGACTTCAGA
>NC_057718.1:57066263-57093039 GCF_004010195.1 Chiloscyllium plagiosum
CCAACCATCCTGACGACCCTATGGCCACTCTAGCCAACTCCTGACTGCCCCCTCAACCTGATAAAATCTGAATACACCCGACCACTTTGGCTAGCACCCAACCATCCACTCACCCACCTACACATTCACCCACTTATTCACTTTAGCCACACTACCTCTCTCACCCACATACCTATACACCCTACCCATCTGATCCAAATGCCTACTTACACACTTTACCCACCTATCTTTTCATCTACTCCTCTCACCAATTAACCTAGCTCACCCATTAAGGGATTTTGCCCAAAATGTCGATTTTTCCTGCTCCTTGGATGCTGCCTGACTGCTGTGCTTTTCCAGCACCACTCTAATCTTGACTATCATCTCCAGCATCTGCAGTACTCACTACTGCCACCTATCCAGCCTACCTTCCTATCTACCTTTGTCACCTATCCATTCTCTTATTCATCCATTAACTCAACCATTGATTCGTCATCAGCAATCCCTTGTTAATGCATATGCTTGTCCATCTAGGAAATTTCATGTTCCTGATCATGTTTCTAGGAGGTGGAGGTAGTCCTTGGTGTTGAGATCATTGGTATTACTTTCTCCAGTTCCTTTTCTCTACTTCTTCTTGTGGGTGGGTTTCCTTGAAGAATTGTGTCCTGTCAGACAGGAGGTTCCTCTAAGTCAGTTTCTTCTGAATGAGGGTCTCTGATGCATTGACATCTGTGTTTTATTTCTTGAGAGAAGCCTTCAGGGAGTCTTTGAAACATTTCCTTTATTCTCCTCTCGTTCAAATGACTTTCTTATGTAATGGACCAGATTAACTCCCCTTAAAATATATTAAGCAGATAGCCTCGACCCTAACATTTTCTTATTTTAAAGGTAATATAAGGCGTTGTGTTCCAGATGCAATTTGATTGGTTAAACTACTTGAATTTAAGCAAGACACATTTCATTTTATGCTACAATTAAAGTACAGACAAAATAAAAATAAAGTATTAAGCTTATCTATAACTCTATCGAAATGGTTAACTAAACAATATACATATATATTAACTACTATTAACTAACTGCTCCAATATAATAACATACATAAACATACCTTTGGTAAGAAAAATTGTCTCATACACAATTCTAGCAACAGAAAGAGACCCCAGCTTTCAACTGTAACAGAGAGAAGAATAAGAGCTTCCACATCCAGCTTCAAGATCCCAGCAACTGCAGAAAGCTAAAACTAAAACTCCTGGTTATGTGGGAGCTTTACCCCACCCATTCAGCCTGTTTCTATTGTTCTAACTTTTCTTCATTTAAAAAAAGACAAAGTTCTCCTCTTAAAGCCATACTATCATCACACTTAAGCTGAATGAAAAAGATTTGCTTTGGCTGTCAGGCATCTTATGAACCTGACTGGCCTAGCAGAGTTGATTTCAGATGGCCAAGAATTCGATGTTGGTGCTATTGGCTCCTTCAAGAATGCTGATGTTAGTATGCCTGTCCTCCCAGATGGTGTAGAAAACCTGTCTCAAACAGCAATGATGGTACTTCTCAAGGGGTTTGAGGTGACATCTGTACATAGCCCAAATTTTGGAACCATATAGAAGAGTCAGAATGATGACTGCCTTGTACACAAGGATCTTGGTATCAGCATGGATGTCATTGAAGACTCTCATGTTAGGAGCCTATATGTTGCCCTTGCAAATTGGATGCATTGTTGAATCTCCACATCTACATCAGCCTTAGATAAGGGGTGGTTCCCCAAGTAGAGGAAATGTTCCACATTGGGAGGATTTTCTTTCTGTTGATCTTAATGGAAAGATGGACAAAATCTTGCCATGGGATGGATTGGTACAGGGCTTTAATCTTCTGAGGTTGAGGCTAAGACCAATTCTTCAGCATACTTCCATGAAGGTATTAAACAAGGCTTGAAGATTCCCTTTTGAGAGCGTGGAAATGACATTGTCTTGCACCCAATTTGATTTAAGGTGATAGTATGGAACAGTTGGAGGCACTGGGTACTAAAAAAGCTTTGGGCCCTGAAAACTTTTCTGCAATGGTCATGAAGACTTGTGGTACAGCTACAACACTAGCATCTATGCTACAATATGAAAAAATGGCTAGGTGTGTCCTATACACAAAAAATACAGAACAAATCCAACCTGGTTATTTTCTGTCCCATCTACACTTGATCAACAAGATGGAAGGTGTCATCAGCAGTTCTATCAAGCAATACGTGCTAACTAATAACCTGCTCATTGAACTCTGTTTGGGTTTCATCTCAGCTCTTGATCTCATTCCAGCCTTAGTTCATACATGAATAAAAGAGCTGAATTCCAAAGGGGAGGTAAGAGTGGCTGCCTTTGACATCAAGGCCAAATTTGACTGAATGTCACATCAAGACACCCAAGCAAACTTGAATCAATGGGAATCAGGGAAAACTTTCCTCTGGTTAGAGTCATATTTAGTACAAAGGAAGATGGGTGCAGTTGGAGGTTGGTCATCTCAGTTTCAGGTTGTCTCATCAGGATTTCATCAGGGGTGTGTCCTAGGCCCAACTATTTTCAGCTGTTTCATTAATTACCTTACCTCCATTATAAGGTCAAAAATCGGGATGTTGACTGATGATTGTATATAGTGTCAGCCCGCTGATCACCAAGTGCATTCAGTTGCACAGCTTAGCGAGATGTGGCTTTAGAGCACCAGAGTCTGCATCTTTAAGATGTATGTCAGTGTTCAGGAGAAATAAGGCTCATTGTGGTATTATGCGGGTGATGGGTGGAAATAGGTTGTCAGGATTGTGCAAGATAAAAGGAATATGGAGGCTCTAAGGACACGTGGAGACAAGGCAGACTCTGGTACTGACAGTGTGCACTGTGAGCTGCATTCTCTGTAATCAATTGCTGTTCTCCAGATGCGAAACACAACTGTAAACTGGCTGGAACAACATCCAGTTTGATCTGTTAAAGTATAGAATCTACTTCTGCTGAACACTAGGAATACGAATCATAGAATCCCTACAGTTTGGAAACAGACAATGCAGCCCAAGACATCCACACCAACTCTCTGAACAGCATCCCACCCAGACTGACCCTCCTACCCCTATCCCTGTAACCCTGCATTTCTCATGGCTAATCTGCTTAACCTCCACTTCCCTGCACACTATGGGTAATTTGGCATGGTCAATCCACCTGACCTGCACACCTTTGGACTGTGGGAGGAAACCAGAGCACCCAAAGGAAACCCACGCAGAAACTGGAAGAATGTGCAAACTTCAAACAGTTTCCCAAGGCTTGAATTGTACCCAAGTCCCTGGTGCTTTGAGGCAGCAGTGCTAACAACTGAACCACCATGCCACTCTGAAATTGAAGGGGCATTGACATGAAGCATAGACGTGCCAACTCTGAATCCATTTCACTTTCAATCATTTCTTTACCCACTGCAATTCATGCAGAATGATTATGTTTAGGCTTCAAATGCTGGTAAAGATGACTTGCACCATGCCATTGATGCTTGCAAATATGACATTGGCATCTCAATGATTCAGAAATTAATGGTAATGATTAAAAAAGAGAGATGGGTGCACGCTAATAGTGTCCTATTCCATCTTATAGTGAATTACATTACTGATGAAGAACTTAAACCCAAAACATCAATTCTCCTTCTCCTCAGATGCTGCCTGACCTGCTGTGCTTTTCCATCCTTGTCAGAAAGTCTGGTAAACCCAAAGAAATGGTCAACTGAAAGGACTGGGTCTCATCCAAAGAAGAGATAATATGGAGAATAATCTGTGGCTAAGTATGAGGTGTTATTATAAGAATAAATCAGCTCCAGAGGGTACTCAGGCCACTTTCATCTCGGGAGGCAAGGTATGCAGATGGTCATGCAAAGTAAAGTTGAATTGTTTACACTGTTCATTATGCCATGGAATGATAGCGGCTCATGTGGCCCTTGGCAATGACATAGACCTTACAAACCTCCTGTAGGATCTTCCTCTCCAAATTGCATTCCTGACCACTGTGAATCCAACATGGAATGTTGAAACACACAGGTCAGAATGGCCTATCTGAAATTGGTGAAGACATCCATGAGTAGGAGAACATGCTCAATCTCATTACTTCTCAGGTCAAAGTCTATGAAATCTTTTGTAAGACCTCACGAGATCTCTTGATAATTAGGAATCCCATGCTGAGGTGAGGTCATCTCCTGTTTTAGCCAAAATACATCTTTCACAATTTCAATTGTAGTTATCAATATCAGCAATGATCTTGAGCCAGTAACAGCATTCTCTTTGTGACCTGCTTGACTATGAACCAAGCACTTGAAACTAGAGGCTGTCAGGAAGGATGAGTTACTTCATTTCTCTCTCTCGTCATGAAACAGCTGCTAGAAATCTCTACCCTCCTCCCTCATCCTCTAACAGCACCACAATAGTTGCTATGTCCCTTTGGACTCCCTTAGCAGCTGGCACTTGAATGGTGCATGTTGGGTCTTCCAGTAATGGAACACTCTACTGATGTCTACATCATTCAATTGAAGCTATCTGAGGTTTTTGTTTGAGGTAGATGGCAAAGTTGGAACCATACTGGGCTCTACCTTTTTGCACATAGTTCGGATCTAACTCATGAGTGCATTTATGACATTGTTGAACGTTAGTCTGAATATCATTGGGAATTGGTTTGGAATACTGCATTTAGCTTAGTCCATGGGTATGGCTGCTCTAGCACGGCAGAATGGTTCCCCTCCTTTGTTCAATTTTCCAAGCAAGGGCATCAATTGCATTGCTTGTTCCTGACCTATACTGGATCTGGAATCAAAACTGCATGACTTCAGCGACTAATTTGGACTCTGTTATTCCCATACTGGCAGACATTTGAAAGTAGTTGAGTAATTAGTAAATAATTTAAACTCTGCACAAATCAGAAGGTCTTTGAACTTACGGGAAACAGCTTATCTCCAAGCTAATAGTTCAAGTTTCATACAGGATTACTTTTCTACATTCCTCTCATTGACTTTGAGACTGACTAATGATTTTCTGCCCTCAAACCTGCGTCAGCCGTACTCCTAGGCCAAGGAAACTGGCATCAAATTTTTGTATGGAAGGGAGAGTTGAAAACCTGTGTAGCCAAGGACAGGTGGTGAGACATCTCCTGCTTCAGGGCGCAGAGGGAGTCATCGCATACTGGGGTCCAATTCCCATTCATGCCCTGTGAAGTCTCATGCCTCATTCATGCTTTCCCAAAGATTTCTGCAACATTATCTAATTTTCTCAGCAAAGCATGCATTGGGGCAGACAACTGCATAAATTTGCACAAACTTACTTACAGTAATTATCTAGATCAAGGAACTCACACATTCTCTCTCAGTCTTAGATTGTACCTACTTCTCTACTGCTCGGATTTTCTCATCATCAGGTGTAATGTGTTCCTTGGTAATGAAGTGTCCCAGGTTCCATGTTTTTGTCTGGGAAATTGACACTTTTTTGGTTTAACTATCAACTTAAACAGTGACAAGTGGGCTAAAACGGTGTGTAGACATTGCAGGATCTCTTCATATGTCGAGCTAAAGATGAGTATGTTGTCCGGATATACAATTAAGAGACTGGAAATTAAAGTTCTTAAAAGCTTTATGCATCACATGCAATAATATGGCAAGGGGATTACAAAGTTCAACTATGGGTAACTGATTATAGCCATTAGCCAAATTGAGGCTGCAGATATACTTTGCATCTTTGACAGCTCGCAATAGTTCCACAATCCTTGGTAGAAAGTAAGCATCCTCATGATTCTTTGCATTGAATGTCCAGTAGTTGGCACAAATGCTCAATTTTCCTTACAAATACTGGAGTGGAGGCGTGTGGAAATGCTGACTTTTGGGTGATACTTTATTCCAAAGAGGTCTGCAGGTAGACCCAGGCTTCCTCCCAGTGGTGGGATGGGATCTGGCAATAAAGAATCTTTACTGGATGGTTGTCTTTTGTCACAGTCCTGTGACTTACTAGGCCACATTACCAAATGTCATTTCCCATACTTGACATGAGTAGAAACAAATTGCCTCCTTTGGAGCTCTTCTGAGTTCCCAATGTTCATCTCTGAAACATGGTTGGAGATGTCTCCTCCAGTTAGTCCACTATCCATGAACTGAGGCAGGTTTAAGGACACATATGGGTAGTCTTGGTTGGAGATAAACATCTTTGTCACTGAAATTGATGATTTGTATGGGTATCCTACACTTTTCTTCAACAATAACAAGGATGGTCCTGGAGTTACACCAAGTGGGAGTTCTGCTACAGGTGACATGTAATGGCCTAGCAAGGCCTGATGCTAACCAATTGAAGATGGCTGGAATGAGTGTTCAAGAGCAGTTATGGTATAGGCAGCTAAAAGAACAGCCCAGTTTCGTGATACTTGGACAATTCTCGGGTCACATACAGGTTGATAGAGCATAAGAGAATAGCTTTTATTGTAACATATACTCAATGAGCATATTGAAAAGTTTAAATGTTGCCAATTACAAAAGGACCTAGGTAGGCACAGCTTTTTTATTTACAAGATCTTAGACAATAGAGAAATAAAATGTCCAGCATTACAGAAATAAAAGTTCAGTACAACAGACCATGCCAGCACAACAGTCTGCACCGAGTCCTGGCTCCATTTCGCACCGGCAACACGCCACACCGGGAGGCCATTGCAGGAGGCTGGAAGGTTGCCACACCACACCGGGAAGCCCCTATAGGAGGGGTCTGCTGAACCAGGCCAGAAAGTCATCATGCCACACCACACTGGGAGGCCACTGCACCAGGGCAGGAGATCACCACATGGGAGGCTACTGCACCAGGCCAGGTAGTCGCCATGCCACACTGGGAGGTCACTGCACCAGGCCAGGGCGTCACCACACAGGAGGCTGTTGTGCCAGGCTGGGAGATTGCCACACGGGAAGCTGCTGCACCAGGCCAGGAAGTCGCCACGCCACCCTGGGAGGCCGCTGTGCCAGGCTGGGATGTCATCACAAGGAAGGCCATTGTGCCAGGCTGGAAGTTGCCTTGCCACACCCCACCAAGAGGCTGCTGCGGGAGGCTGCTGCATCAGGCCGGAAGTACGTTATGCCACGCCAAGAGGCGTCTGTGTCTGGCCAGAAGGCTGCTGTGACAGGCCGGAAGTCATTGCTGGTGGATGAGAGTCATTACCAGGGGGCCAGGAATGGTCGCCAGAGGCCAGGAATCATCGCTTGCCTGAGGCCAGGAATGTCGCTTCACCGGACATTCATTGCCAGGCTGGGAATCGTTGCTGGATCCCGGGAGTTGTCAGAGGCCACGAGAGAGGAAGGAAGAAAAGCAAAGCACTAAAAAGAAGAAAAAGAAGAAAAATAGAACGGGCGAAGCAGATAAGCTCCCGGCTGGAGCATCCTACTCCGTCTCCATCTTGATCATGAACGTGCAAAGCGACATCAAAGACTCTGTGTGCCCGTCAGCCAAGTCTTAATGTTCTGTGCATAGTAGTCACCGTACACATTTTCCAAGGATGCCTGGATATGTCTCAATACATTCAATGAGAGAAAGTGAGGGCTGCAGATGCTGGAGATCAGAGCTGAAAATGTGTTGCTGGAAAAGCGCAGCAGGTCAGGCAGCATCCAAGGAACAGGAGAATCGACGTTTCGGGCATAAGCCCTTCTTCAGGAATTCCTGAAGGGCTTATGCCCGAAACGTCGATTCTCCTGTTCCTTGGATGCTGCCTGACCTGCTGCGCTTTTCCAGCAACACATTTTCAGCTCAATACATTCAATCCCAATATAAGTATTCTCAAACTTTATCCTTCCATCGGATAGCAATTGGATCAGAGCCTACCAGAAATTACAAACTATGTAAAGTGTGGTCACCACAACCCACTGGGGTACCAATAAGGCGAGCTTGAAGTATACAGGATAGAGGATGAGAGGATGTCTAGCCTCTGTGAAGCAAGACCTAGATGACGGAAGAGATATCAATCAGCTTGTACTCCTCAGTCAGATGCTCACAGAAAAGACAATGAATAATGGTTGACACCCCTGCTCCTGTGACAATTAGGCACAATGCTTCTCTTTTGTCAAGTTTCACACTCATTCCAGGGTAGGTCTTTATTACTATACATAAGATTGAGTATCATCTCAAGGAAAGTATTCCACCCAACCTGGCTCCTGGTGTGAGGCACCATTAGATTAACACTTGGTGAGAAGGAGAGCCCTTTCTACTGGACAGGTTCGTTGTGCCTGATGGCAGTGATGGCAGTACTGTCAATGTATCTACCTTTTTATACATTAGTGCACATATTCTGATAGAGTGCCTTTATTTCTGTCTTTTTATCATGTTTGAAATCTCCAGCCTTCTCTGCTTAGATTTGAATGCTCAGTCCATTTCTGCCACAAATTATCAATTCCATTATTGCCACTTTGTGCTCTTGCCATGTACTTTGCCTTTAATTGAGCTGTAGGGAGAGGCTGGGACTGTTTCCCATGGAGTGATGGAGGCTGAGGGGTGTCTTTACAGAGGTTTATAAAATCATAGTAGGGTAAATAGACAAGATCTTTTCCCTGAGGTAGGAGGTCCAGAACTAGAGGGCATAGGTTTAGGGTGAGAGAGAAAAGACTTAAAAGGGACCTAAGGGGCAACCTTTTCATGCAGAGGATGGTGCGTGTATGGAATGAGCTGCCAGAGGAAGTGGTGGAGGCTGGTACAATTACAACATTGAAAAGGCATCTGCATGGGTACATGAATAGGAGGTGTTCAGAGTGATATGGGCCAAGTGCTGGCAAATGAGGCTAGATTAATTTCGGATATCTGGTTGGCCTGGATGAGTTGGACCAAAGGGTTTTGTTTCTATGTTGTATATCTTTATGACTCAATGCTCTAAGACTCCAATTTATCACATCTTCTTTTATTTGATTCCTGAGCCCACAATTTGGTCTAAAGCCCTTTCTGCTCTCCTAGTTACTCATCCCAGCAAAACCGTGAACACGGTTTAGGCAAAGACTTTCCCAACAGTATAGTTCCCAGTTCCCCTAGTGCTGGTGACAGCACCCCTGACTTGTAACCTATTTCTTTCTTATCAATCTTTGAGCCACAAATCTAACTCTATAATATGAATTATCAATTTATTCCAATTTGTTTGTGGCTCAGCTAATAATCCAGAGATGTTACCTTTGAGGTTCTGCTTTTTAATTTAGTCCCTAACTCCTCATACCCTATCAGCAGAACCATATCATTAGTCCAGCCTATGTCTTCAGTACCTACATTGACTACAGCAACAGGATCCTGCCCCATCCACAAGTTCCTCTTCAACTCAGAGAAAATGTTCCAAACCTGGCACCAGCCAGCCAAAATAGCCTTTTAGACACTTGCTCTCAGCTGCAGAAGACTACGCCTATCCCCTTGATTATACTCTCCACCACTACTACTACATTTCAAGTAGCTCCTCCTGCATGAATGGTTTCCTCTACAACATTCCATGCTCAGTTTAATCTACTGTCTGGTAGCTCCCACACTTGTCCATTCAGGCTTCAATAATCTCAAACCTTTTGGGCAACTGTGAGGTCTGAGACTGCTCCACTTCTATTGTCTTGATCCTGTTATCTGCCTCATTGACAGTCATATCCTCCTATATCTAACCATGAACTAAATGATATGAAACAAAATACCAAAATGACATTCTCCCTCCTGTTGTGTTGCATTGACTGCAGGTTGACCTCCACAACAATAATTATGAGAGTAATTTCCACCAGCATAGACATTTACTACAGATATATTTACCTTGGATCATTTAGGCATCTGTGAGTTCCTACATTCTGCAACTGCCATGCATCACCTACTCTGCAATCTTCATAGCATCTAATTAATTCATTATTTACTACTTAAATCTTAAATAATGTTTCATCTAGACCTTCCTATGCTTATTTTCTTCTAATTTCAACAATTGCTTTCTTACCTAATGGGAGTTAGTCTTTTTTTGTCTTGAGGTCCTTCTCTCTATTGCTCTATTAGGCAGGCTGCTGTCATACTCTGAGTCTTTCTTTTCCCTCTCTATCGAGTGTTGTTGTTTTCTATCTCCAGATCTTCTCTCTTTCATTCTTTAAGGTGGAACATAGGCGTTGTTAGCTGGCCAGCTTTTATTGCTCATCCCTAGTTGCCTTTAAGAAGGTGGTGGTGAACATCCATGGATGAACCAGGAAATCCATTGCCGACTGAAGACCAGGCCTATGCCGTTCAAGTCTGATGACCCGGAACTTTACAGGAAATTCAGAAATGACTTCCAAGAGGCAAAACTGGACAAAGTTAGAGACCCAAACTAACGACATGGACACCACCATCTGTGGCAATATATGACATAACGAGCTATAAAAGGAAGCAGAACAGAATAGCAGACAAAAATACAACCATCCATGATGCACTGAATGTATTTTACACTTAGTTTGAACAGAAGGCTAGTGAATTGGTATCACCAGCCCCAACAGTTTTGGATGCACCTATTCCCTTAGTCACCGCTGCAGACATCAGATTGGCATTCTTGAGAGTGAACCCACTGAAAGTGACTGGCCCAGATGGAGATCCGGCCGTGCCCTCAGATCCTGTGTGGACCAGCTGGAGGAAGTATTCTCTGACATCTTTCACCTCTCCTTGTTAGAATCTGAAGACCCCACCCGCTTCAAGAGGATCACTATCATCCCGGTATCAAAAAGAACACATACAACATGTCTCAATGACTACCACCTGGTGGTTCTGACCTCCATAATCATTAAGGAGAAAGTGAGGTCTGCAGATGCTGGAGATCAGAGCTGAAAATGTGTTGCTGGAAAAGCGCAGCAGGTCAGGCAGCATCCAAGGAACAGGATAATCGAAGTTTCGGGCATAAGCCCTTCTTCAGGAATGAGGAAAGTGTGTCCAGCAGGCTAAGATAAAAGGTAGGGAGGAGGGACTTGGGGGAGGGGCATTGGAAATGCGATATGTGGAGGGAGGTCAAGGTGAGGGTGATAGGCCGGAGAGGACCTGCATGTCCTTGGTGGAGTGGGAGGGGTAGTTGAAGTGTTGAGCCACGGGGTGGTTGGGTTGGTTGGTCCGGGTGTCCCAGAGGTGCTCTGTGAAACGTTCCGCAAGTAGGCGGCCTGTCTCCCTAATATAGAGGAGGCCACATCGGGTGCAGCGGATGCATTAGATGATGTGTGTGGAGGTGCTTCTATATCCGCCACAAATTCACCCGCCCGAAACGTCGATTCTCCTGTTCCTTGGATGCTGCCTGACCTGCTGCGCTTTTCCAGCAACACATTTTCAGCTCCATAATTATTAAGTGCTTTGAGAGGTTAATCATGGCTCAATACAACTCTAGCTTCTCAGCCTGCCTCAATCCCTTGCAATTTGCCTACCAGTGCAACAGTTCCATGGTAGATGCCATCTCTCTGGCTCTACATTCATCCCTGGAAGTCACACAATACCAGGTTATAGTCCAACATACAAAAACATTTCAAATAAACCTGTTGCACTATAACCTGGTGTGTTGTCACTTCTGACCTTGTCCACCCCAGTCAAACACCAGCACCTTCACATCATGGCTATCTTCAACACCACAAACTATCAGCTCAAAGTGGAAAGGATCTCCAAAATGATTGCGCATATCAACACAGACATCAAGTTTCTGCAGAGATGCATGAAAGCAGAGAAGATCCAAAAAGGACTACAGATTATGAACCCAGTGAAGTTGACCGACAGCAAAGACTGCGCTGAGAGGCACTACTGCCACACCTCTCGCACACTCCGCAACCATACAGTAGACAGCTGAACAGCTCTACAGTAGACACCTGAACTTTGAAATCGAGGTAGTCTCCATATTCTCAGCTTGTGCTCAGGATACACTGGACTAGCAATAAGACACTGCCAAGCAGACGAGGCAATGGAACTATGCCAGCTGCATGCACAACAGGAAGAGGAAATTGGAAAATCTTGGCATCACCACAAGAAGTAATCAAGCCTCCCCTGGTACCACGGTTGAAACCAATACCACCACTGGGAAATCCATTGTTAACTTGTCTGAACACACCCTTCAACCAGATTAAATCAAAGTTCTCAGCCAAGGGCTTAATTTCTGCCCCACTACCAAAATTGATCCTATTGGTCTTGCAGCAGAAACAGAGGAATTCATCAGATGAATGAGGCTGCAGGAATTCTTCCACAAACCTCAAGATGTCAGCAGCAAGCCCAAAAAGACAATCAGTGAACCAGAATAGTCGACACAGAGATCCACAATGCAGTGACCAAAGGAGAAAGAGTTGAATTGGACCCCTCTAGAAGGCCACTGCCCTTGGCTCATCATGTATGCTCAAGTCATCAGGAGATAATACCGGATTCACAAGATAGTGCAGAATGTCACCCAAGCACAATGCAATGCCATCTATGCTCTCAAGACCAATCACAACATCGTCATCAAACCAACAGACAAAGGAACAGCCATCGTCATACAGAATAGAATGGATAACTGCAAAGAATTGTATCAATAACTGAACAACCAAGAACACTACAGACAATTACCTGCCGATCCAACCAAAGAACACACCCGATAACTCAACAGACTGATCAAGACCTTTGATCGAGACCTTCAGAGTATCTTATGCATTCTCATCCTGTGTACTTCTTGCATAGGAGACTTCTACTACCTTCCGAATATACACAAAATCAGCACACCAGGACGTCCCATCATACCAGGCAATAGGATCCTATGTGAGAACCTAGCTATTTTGAGGGCATCTTGAAACCCATTGTACAAGGAACCCCCAGCTTCTGTCATGACACTACAGACTTCTTACAGAAACTCAGCACCCATGGACCAGTTGAACCAGGAACATTCCTCATCACAGTGGATGTTTCGGCACTCTACACTAGCATCCGCCATGACGATGGCATTGCAGCAACAGCCTCAGTACTCAATACCAACAATTGCTAATCTCCGAGCATCATGCTACAACTCATCCACTTCATCCTTGACCACAACATCTCCACCTTCAACAACTAGCTCTTCATCCAGACACATGGAACAGCCATAGGAATCAAATTTGCAACTCAATATGCCAACATTTTCATGCACAAGTTCAAGCAAGACGTCTTTGCTGCACAGGACCTCCAATCAATTCTATACATCAGATACATCGAAAGCATTTTCTTCCTTTGGACACATGGTGAGGAATCACTGAATAACTGCACAATGAAAGCAACAAGTTTCATCCCACCATCAGACTTACCATGGTCTACTCTTAGAATCAGCCTCATTCTTGGATGCACACATTTCCACCGAGGACAGACACCTTAGTTAAAGAGGCCATACTCTATGGACAAGCCCTGAATATACACAAGATCTTCTCAGACGAGGAGAAATGCAATGGACACCTAAAAACCCATAAGAACAGGATACGATGTTCAACTCACTGATTGGCAGATCCGACGTGCACAGTGAAAAACCAAAAAGACCTACTCAGAAGACAGAAACAGGATATGACTGACAGTGTACCCTTCGTCATCCAGTACTTCCCTGGAGTGGAGAAACTATGCTTTGTTCTTTGCAGCCTTCAACATGTCATTAATGACGATGGACATCTCACCAAGATCTTCCCTATGCCTCTACTTCTCGCCTTCAAACAACCGCCAAACCTTAAACCGACCATTGTTCGCAGCAGACTACCCAGTCTTCAGGACAATATTGACCACAATACCACATAACCCTTCCACGGCAATCTCTGCATGATATACCAGATCATCGACATGGATACCACCATCACACGTGGGAACATCACCCACCACGTACATGGTAAATACTCATGTAACTTGGCCAATATTGTATACCTCATACGCTGCAGGCAAAGATGCCTCAAAGCATAGTATATTGATGAGACTATGCAGATGCTACGGTAACACATGAATGGATACTGTGTAACAATTGCCAGGCAGGAATGTTCCTACCCGGTCAAGGAACACTTCAGCAATCAAAGATATTCAGCCTCCGATCTTTGGACAAGCATCCTCCAAGGTGGCCTTCGAGATACACAACAATGCAGAATCGCCGAGCAGAAACTGATAGTCAAGTTCTATACCCATGAAGATGGCCTTAACCATGATCTTGGGTTCATGTCGTGCTGCATGTAACCCAACCATACTGTTCTGTACAGTACCTGTAATTTCTTTTAGATTTAGAATACATTCCCTACAGTATGGAAACAGGCCCTTCGCCCCCACAAATCCACACTGACCCTCCAAAGAGGAACCTAACTAGAACCATTTATCTCTGACTAATGGGCAATTTAGCATAGCCAATTCACCTAACTTGCACATCTTTGGATTGTGGGAGGAAACCGGAGCACCTGGAGGAAATCCACACAGACACAGGAAGAATGTGCAAACTCCATACAGGCAGTCGCTGAGGCTGGAATTGAACCTGGGCCCTAGTGCTGTGAGGCAGCAGTGCTAACCACTGAGACATCGTGCTGCCCCTAAAAAAGTCCTTACTGTCCTGTTTTGATACCATCACCTTGATGACTTGTTATGATCTCTCTACATTAATTAGTTTGTATAGTTTTGGATTACTTCTTACTTTGGTTAGGCCCTTGGTATGCAACCATATTCCTATAATATATTCAAGCTATTTGTTTTTTTTTCCAGCACCACCTTATTTTTAATTGTTTGTAATTATCTCTCAGCCTCAATTAATCAGATTATACTTCATCCCTTCACTTGCTATTCAGCTGTTGACATTTTACTCACACCATCTGAGACTTTTGATCACCTGCAGAGACTTATTATTCAGCCTGTCGACAATCCATTCACACCATTTGTACAATCTTTTGATCTCTCTGCCTTTAAATCCTGCGTCTGTGTCCTTCTCTTCACTCCACCTTTTGGACTATAACCTGATGTTGTGTGATTTCTGACCTTGCCCACTCCAGTCCAACACTGGCACCCCCACATCATCCCTGCAAATCTGGATAGTAAGGATAGCTATGACAAACTCCCTCCTATTGACTACAGTTCTGCCTTCAACACTGTAATCCCAACCAAACTAATCTCCAAGCTCTGAGACCTAGGTCTCCGCTCCACCCTCTGCAACTGGATCCTCAACGTCCTGACCCACAGACCACAATCAGTGAAGATAGGCAACAGCACATCCTCCACAGCAATTTTCAACACCGGCATCCCGCAAGGATGTGTACATAGGCCCCTACAATTGACTGTGTGGCCAAATTTCATCCAAAATCCATCTACAAGTTTGCCGACAACACCATTGTTGTAGGCCGGAAATCAAACAATGATGAGACAGAATGCAGGAAGGAGATAGCGTGCTTGGTGACATGGTGTAAAGATAACAATCTCTCCCTCAATTTCAGCAAAACTAAAGAGCTGATCATTGACTTCAGCAAGCAAGGAGGAGGGCACTTTCCTACCTACATCAATTGAGCTGAGGTGTAGATGGTCGAGAGCGTCAAGTTTCTAGGAGTGACGATTGCCAACAATCTGTCCTGGACCACCCACGTTGATGCGATGGTCAAGAAGGTACAACAATGCCTCTTCTTCCTTCGGAGACTAAGGAAATTCAGTATGCCCATAAAGATTCACTCCAACTTTTATAGATGACCCAATAGAAAGCATTTTATCTGGATACATCTCTGCTTGGTATGGCAACTGCTCTGCCTACAACCATAAGAATCTACCGAGAGTTGTGAACACAGCCCAGACCCTCACACAAGCAAACTTTCCATGCATTGACTCTGTCTACACTTCCTGATGCCTTAGAAAGGCAGCCAACATGATCAAAGACCACTCCCATCCTGGTTATCGCCTCTTCTAACTCTTCTGTCACCAGAAGATACAAAAGCATAAACACATGTAGTTCTTCCCCGCTGTTATTAGACTTTTGAATGGACTTCTCAAATTTCAAATCTACTGTTCATCTTGCTTTTTGTGCACCTTCTTTGCAGCCGTAACTTTATATTCCTCGCTCTGTTCAATCACCCTATGATCTTTATATTATGATCTGCCTGTACTGCACGCAAACCAAAACTTTGCACTGTACTTAGGTACATGTGACAACAATAAATCAAATCAAATCTTGAACTGCTGCAGACCACGTGTTGTCAGTCAACCCACAATGCCATTAGGGAGGGACTTCCAGGATTTTAAACTAGTGACAGTGAAAGGAACACTGATGTATTTCTCAGTCAGGATGGTGAGTGACTTGGAAGGGGATCTTGCAGATAATGTTGTTCCTATGTATTGCTGCCCTTGTCCATCTACATAGAAGAGATGGAAATGTGTTGCTGGAAAAGCGCAGCAGGTCAGGCAGCATCTAGGGAACAGGAATCTGAAGAAGGGCTAATGCCCGAAACGTCGATTCTCCTGTTCCCTAGATGCTGCCTGACCTACTGCGCTTTTCCAGCAACACATTTCCATCTCTGATCTCCAGCATCTGCAGACCTCACTTTCTCCATCTACATAGAAGTCATTGTGGGATTGGAAAGTGCTGACTTTCTGCAGTGAATCTTGTTGGTAGTACACACTACTGCTGCAGAGCATCAGCAGTGGTGTGATGGAAGATTTGTTGATTTAGTGCCAATAAAGTGGGCTGCTTTGTCCTGGATTGTGTCAAGCTTCTTGAGTGTTGTTGAAGCTGCAATCATTCAGGCTAGTGGTGAGTATTCCATCAGTATTTCTGAGTTTTTGTCTTATCGGCTTTGGGGGTCAGGAGGTGAGTTACTGCTTGCAGTATTTCCTAGTCTCTGACTTGCTGTTGTAGCCACTGTATTTATATGGTGAGTCCAGTTCGGTTTCTGCGCAGTGGTAACCCCGAGAATATTGATGATGGGGAATTGCATGATGCTACTGCCACTGAATGTCAATAGGTGGTTCTGAGATTGTCTTTTATTGGAGTTAATCATTACCTGACATTTGTGTGGCATGAATGTTATTTGTCAATTCTTAGTCCAAGCCTGGATATTGTCCAGGTCTTGTTATATTTGGACATGAATGGCTTCAGTATCTGAAGAATTTCAAATGATGCTGAACACTGTTCAGACCTTTGGAAAGAGGAAAGATCATTGATGAAGATGGTTGAGCATAACATACTGAAAGTATCTGCACCTCAGAGAGCACATTTTAAACATGATAATAAATTTTTGGAAACTGGATTTTGTTATTTGTGCCTGTTTTGAAACAAAGCTCAAAACGTCATTTGGAACAGTGACCTAAATACCTCATTTACCAGAACCATGTAATTCAGTCAAATAGAATTCTGTGGTGTTAGTGAATAAAATGAATGGAGAAAGTGTATATTTGTTGAGCTTATGACAAGTCAAGATATCAAATTAAACCTGTAGCTAAAGTTTGACTTCAGGATAGCAGATTCAAGATTTCAGTTCACGAAGAGCTATCATGAGTCTGGGAGGTGGTGGAGAATAGATGGGGTGCATCACACAATGGAGGTAAAGAGTTTGGGGGAGGTTTAGTTGGTGGCGTGTGAGAAAAGTATGGGGTCTGCTTTTAGTTACTCAGGAATTAGACTATGCATTTAATAGTCTAACTTTTCTTGAGTAACTATTTTACCTAATTTCATTGGAACTATCCCATGTGACTGACTTAGACAGAGAATTTTGGAGAAATCCTTGTGTAGAATATTCAATTTCCTGATCAATTCCTTCGAAGTGTGCTACAATGGGGCTTCCATAATGTTCCCATGCGCAACTCCTATCTTTGCTGACATAGTGACGATCTGGCCAGTGGAAAACCTGCCGCAAGAGTTATGATTTTGACTGGTTGAATGTGCTGAGAGAATACTGGCAGGCCCAAGAGCACAGCAGGGTGAAAGGAATGAATGAAAGAGCAGTGTGAGAATGAAGCAACAAAAAATAAACAAGAACTGGCTCTGAGGACACTAGGCAGCTGATTAATTGCTTGGAGAGCAAGGAGGCAAGCAGTACTAACTTGTGTGCTCTCACGGAAGAGCAGCAAAATGAATGACCTTGAGCATCAGAGAGTGAGGTAAAGTAAAAGTAAAACTGTCACAGCACAAGGGTAGGTGCTAATCGGTGAGTATCTGGGCAAGTTTTTAAAATATATAAATTTTAATGTATTTAATTTATTTCCTTTAAATTTGCTCACAGTCTATTGTATGGTGGTGGGATAATAATTGGCCTGGTTGGATTTGTCCCTTTTTTTGGACAGGATGTATCCAGGTAATTTTCCTTGTAGATCCCAGTGCTGTAGCTGTATTGTACTGGAGCAGCTTGGGTAGGGGTATGGCTAATTCTGGAGCACAAGTCTTCAGTACTCATGCGATAATTCTGTCAGGACTCATAGCCTGTGTCACTTTCAGTGCTTTCGGCTATTTCTTAATATATAGAGTGAAGTAAAATGGCTGAAGCATGGTATCTATGATGCTGGGAACATCAGGAGGGGCTAAGATGAATCATAAAATGGATTACTAATATTGACAATAGTAAGAATAACATTGAATGTACATTCTATTGTGCTGTATAGCACTACCAGATTGCTAAATGGGATAGATTTTGAACAGATCCAGTAATCAAGGTTGACAGTTCCTTGACAGTTCTAATGGATTCATGAATTTTTTTCCAGACATACAATCTCTACTGTTAACAATTCCAAAGTATATCTGATGCCCCTTCACCCAAAGGTACCTGAAACAATCCCACTCCACGATGTCTTGAGACCATACCTGCAGGGATACCTCAGCTCTCTAAAGGAGTATTCTGGCTATCCAAAAGAAATATCCTAAGAACTGACCTCCCCTATTTTACACACTTTCGACTCTACAAAGCAGGGATATCAAAATGGGCCCAGATTTCAGCCAATTTGGAGATCCACTGTGTTGTGGTACAAACATAGAAAATCCCTGGACACGGAAGTCCTACCCTTCCCATACTTCTTTTCCAATGTTTGCAGGGCTGTCTCCCG
The DNA here is from genome assembly GCF_004010195.1 of Chiloscyllium plagiosum. Taxonomy (NCBI): domain Eukaryota; kingdom Metazoa; phylum Chordata; class Chondrichthyes; order Orectolobiformes; family Hemiscylliidae; genus Chiloscyllium; species Chiloscyllium plagiosum. The sequence goes on from NC_057718.1 coordinate 57,085,213, forward strand.
AGACAAATAGCCCACACTTCATGTATGCATAGTTCCACAAGACTGATGGCCATCAAAATGATCAATGTGTCCTTTTAAATCCTGTTTGTACAGAACCCAGGACACCTCAGGTTGTTTTCAGTGCAATTTTTTTTAGATGGCCACGATCCACTTTAGGAGTCAGGGTTCCCCTTTGGATCTGGTCCAAGGACACCTTGGGGCGTGTCATGCATCGTTTGCAGAATGAGGGAACCAAGTACTCTTTGGCAGTGGGATGTGATTACAAGATTTTTAAGAACTTATATAGGTTTATAAAATCATGTGGGGCACAGATAAGGTGAATAGCACAGCTCTTATCCCTAGGGCATAATTTTAAGGTGAGGGGAGAAAGATTTAAAAGGGACCTGAGGGACAGCTTTTTCACAAAGAGAGTGGTTTGTATGTGGAATGAAGTGCCAGAGGAAATGAAAGATGTAGGTACAGTTACAACATTTAAAAGACATTTGGGCAAGTACATGAATAGGAAAGGTTTAGAAGGATAAGTGTCAAATGCAGACAAATGGGACTTGTTTACTTTGGGAAACTTGGTTAGCATGGACAAGTTGTACTGAAGGGTCTGTTTCTGTGCCTTGTGACTCTACGACTCCATAAGTAAGTTCAAAGATTCATCAAGTTAAAAAAATCTATTTAGTGATCCAAACAAAATCTAGCACAGCAATTTTCAAGTGGTTGAATGAAAGAAAAATGTTTTATTTATTTCAGTGTTGAAAGTGGAGCTTTTCTAAAATATGTTTGCATTGATATGGTACTAAAATATCTCAAGGTATTTAACAATATTTGAAATTAGGATTATCCTTCTGGTTGCATGTTCACATGTCCAACATGTCCACTGAAAGGAATAAAGCCAATAATAATACATATGTAATAACCAGGTGCCCTTTTTGAGACACAGCTAAGGACACTAGTTCCTTTCAGAGGGTCATTAGTATGTGGATTTCTCTTCTGTACAAAGCAGTGAACGCTTGATCATTTAAGTTATTCAAGACAGAATTCGATAGATCTTGACGGTCAAGGCAGCCAAGACCTATGTGGTCAGACAGAAAAATTGAGTTATAAGACCATGTCCAAATCTAACCATGACTTTATTCAAAGGCCCAGCAGTACGAGGGGCCGAATAGCCTGCTCCCACTCCTAAATCCATATGTATCTAAAAACATTTTTGACGTAACGAGAGCAATATCCAGAGAAATGCCACCTTTAATATTAAGGCCGGCAATATGGTTAACAGAATAACAACGTATTTATACAATATGTCATAATCAGCACTATGACCATGGGCTTTCCTGGCTAATGTTCAGAAAGACGACTTCAGATTGGTACCGCACAAGATCATCTCGGGCTTCTACAATCAGATGACGTGCCTCCCGATTGACGTTGAAAAAAAAATCAAGTTACTGTCAGCGATGAGGCTCGTTGGTTGTCATGGAAACAGACTTGGAATAGTTTGCATCCGGGGACATGGGCGTCCTGCTGCTCAGCTGAGCCGCCTTCCTTTCGGCTTTGGGAAAATGGAAGAGTGGATGGTGGAGGGAATTGCTGGCTTTCTCAGCAGTTCATGTTGGACTATTCCAATCACCGATTTCATCGAACAAAACTGTGCAGGTGAGAAGCTATACATTTCCGGTTATTTTCTTTCGTTGGTGGGTTTTAAAGATTGTTTTTAGCGGGTTGTGATTTAGGGCTTTAGGCCTTCTGCGATGTGTCAACAGATTTTCTCGTTCACGGTGATGTGCTGCTTGGGGTTAATCTGCGTTATCATCGTTTTAATATATGCTGACGTATTTACTCAATCTTAAAGCCTTTACTGCGAACACTGAAATAGCAGATTTTATAGGGGTCATGATTTCAGGGAAACTGGGGTAAATACTTGTTTTTTTATTTCAGTTTTTGATGATGAAGAGGAAAATAAATTATCTTATACAGAAATCCATCAGGATTACAAGGATTTGGTGAGTTCGTTTGTTTGCATCAGGTGCAGTTTACTACAATTTGTGAAATTACCTGTTGTGATTTCCTTGTTGCAGTCCCCCGACGTTTCAAAAAAGCAGAGTCCAACAGAATAAATCAGCTGTCAGAAAATAAGTGGCATTTCTTATGGAAAATGCGACTTTCTTGCTGAAGTGTAAAGATAACTTGGTGAAAATTTCCTTTGGGGCACGAATGGCAAAGACTTCCTATACTTTAAAATTAAGTACTTATTCAAACTTTTCACTGTGTGCTTTAATCCATTAAAATATTACGCAATCTCATCCTTAGATTGCGAACTGATTATGGGAAATATTATTGGACTATCCTTTTAAAAATATTACAAATAAAATAAACATGATAGTGATCTGCAAAAGTGAACAAACAATGCAGACATATTTAACCAAAATAGCAGATTCTATGATCATCCTACATTCTTTATTCCCTTGTTTCTCACTTCTGACATTTATAGTTTCTCTCAACTGCCCTGCAACCTTCTGATCTACCTTTAGCTGTTACACTATTTCCAGTAAATTTCTGATATTTCCTCTAATTACACTGCTGATCATGTAGCTTCCTTTGATATTGTAAAGAATGTCCTGTTTGATGCTCTCTAAACATCTTCTGCCCCTATTACAACACTGAAATAATCCTTATCAGAATGCAAAAAATACACTGTTGTGTGATATCCCTCCTCATCCTCTTGACCAGTGGACAGTCTTCGACATTCACAACAGCCTTCTCCAATGCCTCCCTTCTCTTCTACAAAGTTGAGTGAGGTTCCATTCTTATCCAAGGAGAAAGTGAGGACTGCAGATGCTGGAGTTCAGAGCTGAAAATGTGTTGCTGGAAAGCGCAGCAGGTCAGGCAGCATCCAAGGAACAGGAGAATCGAAGTTTCGGGCATAAGCCCTTCTTCATTCCTGACCTGCTGCACTTTTCCAGCAACACATTTTCAGCTCCATTCTTATCCATCCAGTTGTAGCAATTGAATTTACAGCAATGGTTTATTTTCCTACTTTGGAATAGTTACTTTCTGGAGTCTATCCTTAGCCTCTTCTAATTTTACACCAAGTACTGCAAATGGATGGTATGATCGAAAATACTATTTCAAATTTTATGTATGTACTGGTGATATCCAGTTCTGTCTCATTGCTACCTTTCTTATCTTCCTCCACTGCATTGTATAATCTCTGTCATCCAGTGAATTTGATTAACTGAAATTTTCTTCATTTAAATATTTTGTGTCTACAAAGGGCTCAATGTTCTGGAAGTTTCTTGCCGAATGTCTCTCTCAAATTCTGTCGTCTTATAAGAAACTCCTCAATACTGACCAACTCCTTTGGTCACCTGTTCCAATATCATCATCTGTTTGTCATTGTTGTTATTTAGTCTGCTAAAATTTCTGTGAAGCATCTTCGAATATTTTACAGCTTTGACTTTACCATATAAATATATGTTAATATATATTGTTGTGGTTCTGTTCGCCGAGCTGGAAGTTTTTGTTGCAAACGTTTCGTCCCCTGGCTAGGCGACATCATCAGTGCTTGGGAGCCTCCTGCGAAGCGCTTCTTTGATGTTTCCTCCGGTGTTTATAGTGGTCTGTCCCTGCCGCTTCGGTTGTCAGTTTCAGCTGTCCGCTGTAGTGGTTGGTATATTGGGTCCAGGTCGATGTGTTTGTTGATGGAGTTTGTGGATGAATGCCATGCCTCTAGGAATTCCCTGGCTGTTCTCTGTCTGGCTTGCCCCACGATAGTAGTGTTGTCCCAGTCGAATTCATGTTGCTTGTTGTCTGCGTGTGTGGATACTAAGAATAGCTGGTCGTGTCGTTTCGTGGCTAGTGGATGTTCATGTATGCGGATTGCTAGCTGTCTTCCTGTTTGTCCTATATAGTGTTTAGTGCAGTCCTTGCATGGTATTTTGGACACTACATTCGTCTTGCTCATGTTAGGTATCGGGTCCTTCGTTCTGGTGAGTTGTTGTCTGAGCGTGGCTGTTGGTTTGTGTGCCGTTATGAGTCCTAGGGGTCGTAGTAGTCTGGCAGTCAGTTCCGAGATGCTCCTGATGTATGGTAGTGTGGCTAGTCCTTTTGGTTGTAGTATGTCCTCGTTCCGTGGTCTTTCTCTTTGGCATCTGCTGATGAAGTTGCGCGGGTATCCGTTTTTGGCGAATACCTTGTATAATGTAATATATATTACATTATTTTAATTTGATTACTAATATTAAAGCATACTCTCCTGTTTATTTTTCTCCTCATCCTAATGATAGTTTAGATAATAGGCAAATTTCTAAAATAAAAGATTGTATGAATGGAAATGCTGGAAGTATATAACTGCTCAAACAGTATCTTTAAGCAGGAAAGATTCTTCAGATAATAGCTGTTTTTTTCTCTTTATGGTTTTGTTTCAGAATGCTCTAATTTCAAGTATTTCATTTTATACTTCCACTAAAAATCCACTAACAGTAACTTCTTTTTGAAAATACAGTTTTTGAAATGATAAGGTGATTTGTTTATAGTATTTAACTATACATTCTGCAGTTCAATCTCATAAACAAGTTAAATTGTTCATGGTGTAGTAATAGTTAAATAACATAACATAAAATACTTTCTAGTTAAATTGTGGTACATCTAAGAAATAGAAAATGCTCTAAATACTCAGCTGTTCAGGCAGCATCTGTGGAGGTCAATTCTTGATAAATTTATTTTGGATAGCCAGGGTAACTCTTCAAAGAGCTGAGGTACCTCTGTACTTATTGACCCAAGACACCTGGATACATGTAGTAATTCTTGATGGGTTGGGGGTTCTGGTACTCTGTGGAATTATTAATGTTTCAGGCTTGTGATGATTCGCTAACAGCATTTTGTATTTATAGTTTCAGATTTCCCTCAAAGGCACTATTTTGCTTTTGTATTTGTTAAAACCTTTTTTTTTGTGCATTTATAAAGTAAGGACAATTTTTATATGTATGTTGAACATGTGTTCGTGGACATGACTATAAAAACACACAAATGTTCTTTTGATGTCGTGTTTGTTTTTAACTTGTTAAAAAGTATGCATAGATACTTCAGGGGAAAATTAATAATATTGTTATTCAGCTGTTAAGAATGGGGTCATATGGAGTCATAATAAAAAAATCCTGCCATTGTATGACAAATCTTTTTGACAATTGTTGACAAGTAGAGGAGCCCTTTGTGACATTTCCTTGAGTTGCCTGGTAGCTAATAGTAACCTTGCAGTGATGTGATCAAAGTAAGGTCAAACATACGATTGAAATTTGTCCTTACTGACAATACTTGTTCAATAATTGTTTATGCTCTTCTCCAAAGTGCTCTTCTTCCCAAGTTGTTTTCTTGGCACAATGCACTTCAGTAGATATAGACTGTGCGTTTCTAGCAATTGTAATTAAAAAGAACATCCCAAGGCAAATCAAATGAAATTCCCTGTAATGTAATTTGTTTTATTTCTTTATGAAATTATGTAGCCAGAACAAATTTATTGTATATGTTCAATTTCACATAGACCAAAACAGCCATAAACCTAAATGTTAATATGGCAAATGTTGTATAAAGGTACATCATGATTTTACTTTTTTATGCTATGCTCCAATCCAGAAAATTCTGGAATCCTGCTTTTCCACATTCAGCAATTTACACACATTTATCTTCAGGCCTCTACTACTGCGCCACTTATAGAATCCTTTATTTTATATTGCTTATTCTTTCGATTAAAAGTTATGACTCCACTCTACTTTGCTTAAAATTTTATTTGCCATGGGGAGAAGTGATATTATTGCTGGACTGTTAATCCAGAGACTCAGATAATGTTCTGGGGTCCTGGGTTCACATGCCACCATGGATCATGGAGTCTGCTTAAGTGAACTTGGCTGTCTAATCTCTTTTTTGTCTTTAAGTTTATCCCTTAACCATACCTGTCTGTCTGACGTTGTGTGTGTTGGGGGAGGGTAGAATCAAAGACGTTTTGGTTTAAATCATTGACATTAATCAGTTTACCTTGTCATTAAACCTTGCTCCACTCAAGCTACTGTCTTATTTATAAAATATAAATTTTTTAAAGCTACATAAACCTGGTGTCTGGAATTGATTATTCACAAAGTCTGGTACCAGTTATTTGTACAATTTGTACAACTGGTTAGGAGCCATTAGGGTCAGTTTTAAGGTCATTTGAATGTTTTAATTTTAACAATGTTGTGAATACAGGAATAGGGAGGCTGGTTTGATTTGGCTTTCTGTCTTCCTGTCGTAACAATATTCTGTCAAAACTTAGAGTCAAAGAGTCGTGGAGATGTACAGCACGGAAACAGACCCTTCGGTCCAACTCGTCCATACCGACCAGATTTCCCAACCCAATCTAGTCCCAGCTGCCAGCACCCGACCCCTTTCCCTCCAAACCCTTCCTATTCATATATCCATCCAGATGCCTTTTAAATGTTGCAATTGTACTAGCCTCCACCACTTCCTCTGGCAGCTCATTCCATACACATATCATCCTCTGCGTGAAAAAGTTGGCCCTTAGGTCTCTTTTATATCTTTCCCCTCTCACCCTAACCTATGCCCTCTAGTTCTGGACTCCCTCACCCCAGGGAAAAATACTTATTTATCCTATCCATGCCCCTCATAATTTTATAAACCTCTATCAGGTCACTTATCTGAGCCTTTACAGTAAAACTTTAATGAAGATTGTCATGTTTCAAAATTTGAGACTATTTAACATGAAAGAGATTTCTGATTTCAGCTTTTAGATTTGTGATTTTATGATGGTTTCAAGATTTCAATTTTTTCATCAAGATACAACATCCATTTTTAGTATCTTGATAAGTAGGCATATTCCACTGAAAAAACATGACAATAGATATTTTTATGAACTTGCAAGCTAATAAGCCACCATTAAAATTCAGAGTTTTAATAAGTTTAATTGCGGTCTCTGAAGATGCAAAAATGCCATCCCGTATTCCCAATTCCTCCGCCTCCGCCGTATCTGCTCCCAAGAGGACCAGTTCCACCATAGAACACACCAGATGGCCTCCTTCTTTAGAGACAGCAGTTTCCCTTCCCACGTGGTTAAAGATGCCCTCCAACGCATCTCATCCACATCCCGCACCTCCGCCCTCAGACCCAACCCCACCAACCGCAACAAGGACAGAACGCCCCTGGTGCCCACCTTCCACCCTACCAACCTCCGCATAAACCAAATCATCCGCCGACATTCCCCCCACCCCCAAACAGACCCCACCACCAGGGATATATTTCCCTCCCCACCCCTCTCCGCCTCCAAACAGACCCCACCACCAGGGATATATTTCCCTCCCCACCCCTCTCCGCCTCCAAACAGACCCCACCACCAGGGATATATTTCCCTCCCCACCCCTCTCCGCCTCCAAACAGACCCCACCACCAGGGATATATTTCCCTCCCCACCCCTCTCCGCCTCCAAACAGACCCCACCACCAGGGATATATTTCCCTCCCCACCCCTCTCCGCCTCCAAACAGACCCCACCACCAGGGATATATTTCCCTCCCCACCCCTCTCCGCCTTCCGCAAAGACCGCTCCCTCCGTGACTACCTGGTCAGGTCCACGCCCCCCTACGACCCACCCTCCCATCCTGGCACTTTCCCCTGCCACCGCAGGAACTGTAAAACCAGCGCCCACACCTCCTCCCTCACCTCCATCCAAGGACCTAAAGGAGCCTTCCACATCCATCAAAATTTTACCTGCACATCCACTAATATCATCTATTGTATCCGTTGCTCCCGATGCGGCCTCCTCTACATTGGGGAGACTGGGCACCTCCTAGCAGAGCGC
>NC_057718.1:57093057-57165716 GCF_004010195.1 Chiloscyllium plagiosum
TGCTCTTCCAGCACCACTGATCCAGAAACAGGAGGTTGGAGACTGGGCAGTGGACCTGCTGTGCGTGGGTGAAGTGCCCAAGCCAGTAGCACTTGTGGATTTCCATCCTTCCCCTAATTCCATTTCCCAAATCTTTGCCCACTCACTTAACCCATCTATATTCCTCTTTAATATCTGAAAGTGCTCTTCATAACTTACCCTCCTATCTATTTTTGCATCATCAGTAAATTCAGCAACCATATCTTCAGGCCTTTCATCAAGTAATTTATTTAAGTAATAAAACATTTGAAGTTCCAGCACTGAGCCCTGCTGCATCATTCTTAGCATCAAAAGGTAACAAGAAAATTACTAGATACCAATAAATCATCAAAAGTTGTGAGTCGTGGCCCAAAATCCCTAATCAGGGTCAGAAATTTTATTTCTGATGTTGATCAGATTAAACAAAAAACTCTTACATTTTGATAATTTCTGGACTGGAGATTTCTAAATAAAGGCCTTCTATTACAACCTGTCCAAGTATTCCCAAATCCAGCACAGGAGATAAATCGCATAAAATCACACATGCTTTTACAGCACTGAGTGCCCATATTCGTAGAATTTAAATGCCCAGCAGACACTTTGAATGCTACTGTAAAAAGGCAAGTATGTAAGTTAAGTGAGGGTTAGGGTTGGAGGTGGGTGGGAGAGGCTAAGGTGCAGGAGGGTAAGAGGATAGGGTGCTAAATTGAAAGGAGGCTTTAGAGACTAAATGGACAAGGTGCCTGTGATCCAAATTAAATGGATGGGTATGAAGTTTGACTGGGAGTGTTAGGTCAGATTTGGGAGTGGCTTTTTGGTTTGGAGTTTGTGGAGTGTCAGGTCCTATGATGTTGAATCAGAGGGGTGGATCCTGCCAGGTCAGGGAGAGCAGGAGGTTTGGGTGATCAGTGTAAAGCGATATAGTAGTGTCGGGTTGAGGCTGGTGAGTGTCAGAGATCGAGGAATGTCAAGAATTGGTGGGGAATTTAGTTGTGGGGTGTCAGTGGTAAGTCAATGGTTTAATTTAATTTGCCATGAATTAGAGCACATTTATAATTATTTAACTTTTCTTGAGTGATATTAAGTTTAAGAAAGACAGAATACTCTGTCTTGTTTTTGAGGTCCAGACTGACCTCAAAATTGGAGTGTTGCATTTGTTGGGGTTAGAAGTTGGGGTTAGAAACCAGGCAAAAATTGAGGGGACTGCAAGATTTCAAGGTGGATTAGGCAGAAAGTCTACCTGCGGACTCCAACACTATATCCAAAAATTACATAAAAAGAATAAAACAGAAAAAAATTCTTCTGCACTCTGCACTACATCCCCATTGCCTCCAAACAGGCCCCATATTGATCAATGCCAACTTAATGCTTTCTATCCATTTTCATAATGCTTAATATCCTTGCTACCCGTCTACCCATTTTCTATGGCAACTCAAACCACCTACATCATCCTATCCTCCTCTACTCATCCCACAAACTGCCTCATATCCCCTATTCTAACTTACTGTCTACTCAAGCCAATGCATGTTTTTTCCTACTATCCTTTCCCCTTCACCATGGCAAATCAGCCAGCATCCATTTGTACCAGTGCACACAAAAGAAAAAAAAAGTTCTATATATTAAAATTCCATAATGCAGACTACATTGAGAAAAATATTTCTCATTTATAAAATTTACTTTTTTACTTCTTCTCACTCAGTTCTCATACTTCTCAACAGCCCTTGACACATCTAACAGGCGTTTACACACATTTTACAGTACAATCTTCTCTACTATTAATAATCCATTAGACACCAAATGTCCTCCCCCACAAAGTTACCCAACCCTTTAAGTGTACCTTAATTCCCCAGAAAGAGTACCCTGTCACTGCAAAGTATACCAGACACCTTCTGCAAAGTTGTCTCAGGACCACATCCATAGGGGTCTTTATTTGGCTATCCAATCAAACCCACAAAATTTAGACATGCTCTTCACAGCTCTATGTGCACGTTCCAGGTTCCCTGCCATAGTATTGCTAAAATCCTAATTCAGTGGTCAGCTGCCGCCATAAAACTTGCATACAAATGTATGAAATAGGGGCAGAAGGAGATAATTTAAGCCTTCTCAACTTAAGTCTTCTCCAAAGTTTAATAAGATCATGGCTGATTTGTTTGTGTTTTGAATTTCAAATTACCATATTACTCCAACAGCCTGAAATGCTTGTTAGATAAAGGAATAAATCTATCTCTGCCTTAAAAACAATAGTAAATAATCTTTTCTCCACTGCTTTGAGGCTGAGAGTTCTAAATTGACACGACCTTTTGACAGAAAAACTTCTCCTTAACTCTGCCCTAAAAGAGAGGTGCCTAATTTTAAAATATGACTCCTCATTCTGAACTTACCCACAAGTCTCATAATCCCTACATCCATTTTGTCAAGGCCAGTCAGGATATATTACACTTCAATGAGTCACCTCTTCTTCATCACAACATACTTTCTTACCTGTTTTGGTATCGTCAGAAAACTTTGCCACCATGCCTTCCCTTCCCTCATCTAAGTATTGAGATAAATTTTAAGAAGTTGAGGCCCAGCAAGGACTTCCATTCATTACATCTTGTCAATCAGACAATGACCAGTTTTATAACCCGTCTGCTTGGCCAGCAGAAAACAATCTTCTATCCACATGAGTCATAAACCCAACCATATGCTTTACATGCGCAATTCCCAGCCTGATTCCATCGCTGTCGCCAAGAAAATGTGAAATGTCATATTCAGGAGCAGAACTTCTGATTTCAGGCTACTTCGAATCATACTTCCTCACCACAATAATAAAAATTCAACCTAAATGTCAATAATGCAGAGTTATCTGTATTGCTAGAAAATTGAAATCATCAGCTACTTGTGATGTTGCAATATGGAAAAAGAACTGAACTGCTTTGACACTTATTTCATAGTCTTTCAAAAATGACAGCTACCATTAAAAAGGCAGATTAAGTTATATGCAGGTTAATAATAAATGAATAAACTTTTTTCAAGCAAATACCACCTTCTTAGTGAACACAGCTATTACTGTGAACCTACTAAAGCCATAAATAACTGAATGGTGCAATTATCCTTGTGTCCAATGGTTTCCCTCTTTCTTTTGATGTGTACCAATGTCAAGTATTGATTGATTGACCGCTTCTTGGCCAGTGTGATGAAGAGCTTATGCTCAAAATGTCGATTCTCCTGTTCCTCAGGTGCTGACTGAGCAGCTGTGCTTTTCCAGCATGACACTTTTTGACAGTGTGCTGTTAAACTTAACATTTTCAAAGTAGATGCCTTCAAAACAATTTCAATTGAGATTATTGGCGTGGATTGCCCTAGTTTCACATCGCTGAAAATGTGTTGCTGGAAAAGCGCAGCAGGTCAGGCAGCATCGAGGGAACAGGAGAATCGACGTTTCGGGCATAAGCCCTTCTTCAGTTCACATGTCAAATATTGACACTGGTTTGAATCATCTAAAAGAATAATCATTTGCACTCTGAATTAAAACTCTTAAATCTGGTTTCCAGCATCTGCAGTTATTGTTTTTACCTCCAACCTCCAGTGTCTAACAATTGCTCTATCCTGGCTCCTGACCTGCATACATCAGCTCCGCCCTAACTCATACATAGTGACCCTGCCCTGTCCCAAGTACAGCAGCCATCCTTGGACCAGAGGACCACAGCTCCATTCCCTACTGAAACACAGGACCCTCGTACCCCAGATATTGGACCCTCTATCCAGGGTCTTAAATGGAGTAAATCTGGAAAAATGTGAACTTGCAAAGAAGAATATAAAAGAAACATTTTATGTAAATGGCGAGAAATTGCAGAGCTCTGAGATGTAGAGGAATCTGGGTGGCCTAGTGCACAAATTGCAAAAGGTCTGCAGATACAGCAAGTAATTAAGATAGAAAATAATGTGTCACTGTGAGGGGAATTGAATACAAAAATAGGGAGGTTATGCTTCAGATACGTAGGGCATTGATGAGATCAAATCTGAAATACTGTGTACAGTGTTGGCTTTTTTAGTTAAGGATGTAAATACTTTGGAATCAGTTCAGAGGAAGTTAGCTAGCATGTACCATCAGCAAATGATGTAGCATTTTCTAATTGTGGAATGGATAGGTTGTCTAATGAGGAAAGGTTGTTCAGGCTAGGTTTGTATTTGCTGGAGTTTAAAATAGTATGAGGCAGCTTTGTTGAAACAGATAAGATCCTGAGAGGTCTTGATAAGGTGGTGTGGAAAGGATGTGTTCTCTTGTGGGAAAGTCTAGAACTGTGCATCACTGTTTCAAAATAAGGGGTTTCCAATTAAAACTGAGAAAATGATCATTTTCTTTCTCACAGGGGGTCATGAATCTTTGGAATGCTCTTCCTCAAAATGTGACGGAAGATAGTATTTTAATATGTTTAAGGCTGAGGTGGATAGATTTTTGATTATTAAGGAGGTGAAAGTTTAATTGGGATAGATGGAAATGAGGAGTAATCACATCAGCCTTGGGTTAATGGGTATAAAGGATACGTTCACTTTTTATTGGTATCCAATTTCTTTTGCCAAAATGTAAGAATTAAACAACTTTGCAAGTTTTGTGCTGTGGAATTTCCATTAAATTTACAATAAAAATACTTGTATGTCTTGTTGAAAATGGTATTTTCTTAAAAATCAGTTTTAAATGATCAAATGAAAGATGCTGCACAGTGTCAATCTTCCAGCGACAATCTATAATTCAAGTCCATTTCACACAATTAGAATATGCTACGTCATTTGCTGGAAAATTAATGGCATGCTAACTGCCATTGCTTTTTTAAATGTGTGCATCAGCTGGTAAACTTAGGGGTCTATAAGACAGTTCATGAGTGTGAATCTCCAGAACTTCTGATGGTTATGTGCTGATCTGTTTTTTGATACTTGATGCTGGCCTGTAGGCTCTCCCGCCTGACAATTGGTGAACATTCTTGAGCCACCTAAAATGTTTAGATTTCACTCAGGCATGTTTTGGAATTTCTTGGTGAGCGCATCTGCCTTTCAAGTTCTGTTCCCGTGATACCTGTCTTAAAATCCACTTATTTATTCAAGATTTAATCTCGCCTTTTAACACTTCTTTGGTTTTAGCTTGACATAAATCTATTTCTAATAGCACATCATGCAATATCTTTGAATATTTTTCTGTGTTAAAAGACAATGCAACAGATCCTGGTGAAAAAATAATTGATCTGCAAGTTCAGATGGCTAAGGGACATACCATGAGTTTATGAATCTCTAGAATTGGCTGATTGACTTCCATCACTTCACTTCTTCAGGCTCATGCCCGAAATGTCGATTCTCCTGCTCCTTGGATGCTGCCTGACCTGCTGTGCTTTTCCAGCAACACATTTTCAGCTCTGATCTCCAGCATCTGCAGTCCTCACTTTCTCCTCCTTCCATCACTTCACTATTTGCTTTGCACAAGTGACACCTCACCCTTGACCTCCCTATTATTTTTAAGAAGTTTCTGGATTTGTACAATAATTTCCTATTAAAGAAGTACATTATTTTGTCCTGAACAATATCAAGTTGCTGCTGTTCTCTTAGCCTAACTCTCATGCTTACATATGCAGAGTCTTGCATTACACTGCTGACATGTGTTCTTCACCTGGCGAGAGATGAGTTGAAATTGTGTCTGGTTAATTGCTAGCCTCCAACTTAGAAGTGCAGGCCTCCATTTTAAAGGGCGTCACAAAGTTAGTCTCTCGATACTGATGAAACCTAAAGTACTGATGGTGCCTGATTCAGCCACAGGGATGCAAATGAATGACAAAGTTAGGTATTGGCATTTTGTCTTGTTGGGATTAAGCATCTCTTGGAGAAGCGATGCTTATGTAAATGGACACTTACCTGGTCAGGAACTCCCCAAGCACTTAATGCTGTGAGGTTAACAAATTTGCTTAGGTGAACTGCCTCTGTATTCATGATGATAAAGTTCTATGTAGATCACACCATTAACACCTGGACCTATTCCCAAGGAGGTCTCCCTCTTTTTATTTTGGTGGCATCTCTATCTGAGGTGACAGGCTGCCCTTTGTCATCTCATTATCTGATAAGGTGGCTCCTTTGGCAGCATCTGGACCCTCCGTTTGAATATCTCTCTGCTCTGTCATATTGTGCATCAAGTTACCACCATGCTCAAAACTCTTTCTACTGAGTTCTAGAGTGTTGCTCACTGCATTTTCAACACCAATACTGACTTGATATCGGTCCTTGTCTGTAAGTGGCTAATGTTGTAGTGACGTTGCAACTTTTTTGCTGGTTGCCACAAGGAAGTAAACAGCCCCTTTCTTAATGGGTATCCTTTATCCCAATAGCCAGCCATTTTTCTGAGGCTGAGGCAGCAAGAGCTAGTGTAGGTCTCACCAACCAAAGAGTACATCATTGAGGAAGTTGGTTGCATAGAAATTGAGGGCCATGGTGACTTTGAGTGCAACAGGTGGAGTATGGAGATCAGTTAATCAAGGTGCAATGTCTTCCTCCACCGATTCTAATATCTCTAATTATTTCTATTTTACCTCACAACCTTCATTTTCACTTTCTGTCCGTCATGGTTGAAGCAACTTTTTTGGCAAAGGTACACCCGTCATTCAGGGTAATATCTCCTCTTTCTCTTCCTGACTGCGTGCTTTGATTCTTCTGCCAGGGTATACTGGCTTTGGTCACATAATGATTCTGCTGCCCTTCCTCTTTTGCCCATATGTGGGAGACTTCAGCACCTGTAGTTTTTTTAAACTTCCTTCCTTTGAAACATTCTTCTTCCAGTGAGCCTGACAGCATATCCTGCCAATGCACCAAAGAATCCTAGAAAGTTCACATAGATCTGACTTCTTCTTTCACACTTCTCAGATTTTTAGGTTGGTGGTCTCTGCAGACAATTTAACTTAAGCCTTCAGGAGCAGTTGTGTCTCCATCATAAACTTCTGGATCCTACATTGCAGATTAAGGCTATCGGAAGAGCAAATGTTGGGTTTGTTTGCATAGACTAATTTCAAAAATAGGTACTGTAGATTAGTATTTTGTGACTGCGCCATTTCTTTCTTGCCCTGTCTCTGTCTCCCACCTGGTATCTGCTGGAAATGGACTTGGGGTTTCCTCATTCAAGTCACGCCAAACCATTTTTGAATGTCTGCTGAGTTATCCTGATTCAATGAAGATCTGCACCATTAAGTTTTTTTAAAGAAATGTCTTTAATTTCTCTCTAAAAATAAAGATGTTTGAATATTTATTTCAGTTGACTGATATTCGTGGTACTTCGCTGCTGTGTATTGTAATTGTTTTGTAATTTACTATATCTTTCCATTCTAATATTCTTAATTCACCAATTGTTATGTAATAATTACCAACCTAGGTCTATTTATATTGTACAACTACCTTCACTGGATTCATGTTCCAGCTATCTTTGTTCTAGTTTAGATGGCAATCCTAGGCCCTTCTGTGTTATGATCAACTAAATTGTTTGGTATAATGTGTATTTTGAAGGCATAGGAATCAGGTTGTCTTCTCACAGTAAATTTATAATTTCCTTATAATTCATATAGAAATGGGAACTACTTATTATGAGAATATGCATCCATGGTGGTATGTTTACTAATAGTCTTGTGCCTTAAGCAACAGATCAATTGTGTCCACTAGTCACATGGAGACCTTTAAGGAATACCAGCGATGAGAAATTTCTGCTGTTTGATGGAGTTCTGAATTTTGAATAATGGAATTCTAAACTTTAATTTTGTTTTGACCGTTGTCTCCCTTGAATATGGAACATAAAAAAATAGAACAATACAGCGCAGAACAGGCCCTTTGGCTCTCGATGTTGCGCCGACCCGTGAACTATTCTCAGCTCATCCCCCTACGCTATCCTCTCATCATCCATGTGCTTATCTAAGGATTGTTTAAACTTCCCTCATGTGGCTGAGTTGACTACATTAGCAGGAAGGGCATTCCACGCCCTTACCACTCTCTGCGTAAAGAACCTGCCTCTGATGTCTGTCTTAAATCTATCACACCTCAATTTGTAGTTATGCCCACTCGTACAAGCTGACATTATCATCCTAGGAAAAAGACTTTCACTGTCTACCCTATCTAATCCTCTGGTCATCTTGTATGCCTCTATCAAATCCACTCTTAGCCCTCTTCTTTCCAATGAGAACAGACTAAGTCTCTCAGCCTTTCCTCATAAGACCTTCCCTCCAGACTAGGCAACATCCTGGTAAATCTCCTCTGCACCTTTTCCAATGCTTCCACATCCTTCCCGAAAAATGGCGACTAGGACTGTACACAATATTCCAAGTATGGCCGCACTAGTGTTTTGTATAGTTGCAGCATGATATTGCTGCTCCAGAACGCAATCCCTCTATGAGTGAACACTGTATGCCTTCTTAACAGCACTATCAACCTGGGTGGCAACTTTCATGGATCTACGTACATGGACTCTAAGATTCCTCTGCACATCCACGCTACCAAGAATCTTTCCATTGACCCAGTGCTCTTCCTTCCTGTTATTCTTCCCAAAGCGCATCACCTCACATTTAGCTGCGTTGAACTTCATTTGCCACCTCAGCCCAATTCCGCAGTTTATCCAAGTCCCCCTGCAACCTGTAACATTCTTCCAAATTGTCCACTAATCCACCAACTTTTGAGGTCTGTAAATTTACTAATCCATCCACCTATGCCTGTGTCTAGTCGTTTATAAAAATGACAAACAGCAGTGGTCCCAAAACAGATTCTTGTGGCACAGCACTAGTAACTGGACTCAAGGCTGAATATTTTCCATCAACCACCATTTGCTGCCTTCTTTCAGAAAGCCAGTTTCTAATCCAAACTACTAAATCACCCTCAATTCCATGCCTCTGCACTTTCTCCAACAGCCAACCATGTGTAACCTGATCAAAGGCTTTACTGAAGTCCATGTATACCACGTCAACTGCCCTACCCTCATCTACATGCTTGGTCACCTTCTCAAAAAACTCAATGAGGCTTGTGAGACACGACCTGCCCTTGATGAAACCATGTTGACTATCTGAAATCAAATTGTTGCTTGCTAGATGATTAGAAATCTTATCTTTTACAATCCTTTCCAAAACCTTTCCTACAACAGAAGTAAGGCTCACTGGTCTATAATTACCTGGGTCATCTCTACTGCCCTTCTTTTTCTTCTTAGATTCTTAGATTCCCTACAGTGTGGAAACAGGCCCTTCAACCCAACAAGTCCACATTGACCCTCCGAAGAGCAACCCACCCAGACCCATTCCCTTAAATTTACCCCTGCACCTAACACTATGGGCAATTTAGCATGGTCAATTCACCTAACATGCACAGCTTTGGATTGTGGGAGGAAACCGGAGCACCCAGAGGAAACCCACGCCCTCCGAAGAGCAACCCACCCAGACCCATTCCCTTAAATTTACCCCTGCACCTAACACTATGGGCAATTTAGCATGGTCAATTCACCTAACAATCCTTTGGATTGTGGGAGGAAACCCGAGCACCCAGAGGAAACCCACGCAGACACTGGGAGAACATGCAAACTCTACACAGACAGCTGCCCGAGGCGAGAATTGAACCTGGGTCCCTGGCGCTGTGAGGCAGCAGTGCTAACCACTGAGCTTGAACAAGGGAACAACATTTGCAATCCTCCAGTCCTCTGGTACTAAACCTGTTGACAATGATGACTTAAATATCCAAACCAAAGGCTCTGCTATCTCCTCCCTAGCTTCCCAGAGAATCCTTAGATAAATCCCATCTGACCCAGGGGACTTGTCTACTTAACTCCTTCTAGAATTGAAAACACCTGATCGTAAGTAACCTCAATCCTTTCTAATCTAATATCTCATACCTCCTTCCTCTCCTCTACAATATTCTCCTTTTCCTGAGTGAAAACCGATGAGAAATGTTTGCTTAGCACCTTTCCGATCTCCACAGGGTCCACTTTCAACTTCCCACTTCTGCCTTTGATGGCCCTATTCCTACCTTAGTCATCTTTTTATTCCTCACATACCTATAGAAAGCTTTAGGGTTCTCCTTTATTCTGTTCGCTAAAGACTGCTCGCGTCCTCTCTTTGCTTCTCTTAACTCTCACTTAAAATTCTTCCCAGCTGATCTGTAACTCTCCATTGCCTCATCAACATATAAGCCTCCTTTTTCTGCTTAACAAGAAATGCAATTTCTTAGTAAACCACGGTTCCCTTACCTTATCACTTCCTCCCTGCTTGACAGAGACATACCTATCAAGGACACGCAATATCTGTTCCTTAAACCAGCTCCACATTTCCATTGTCTGCATCCCCTGCATTTTGCTACCCCATTCTTTGCTTCCTAATTCTTGCCTAATCACATTATAATTGCCCTTGCCCCATCGATAACCTGTGGCATGTACCTATCTCTTTCCACCGCTAAACTAAACATAACTGAATTATGGTTACTCTCTCCAAAGTGATCACCTACAACTAAATGGAACACCTGGCCTGGTTCATTGCCAAGCACCAGATCCAGGGTGGCCTCTCCTCTTGTTGGCCCTTCGACATACTGTCAGGAAATCCTCCTGTACACATTGGACAAAAACTGATCCATCTGACGTACTGGATTTATGGCATTTCCAGTCAATGTTGGGGAAGTTAAAGTCCCCCAAAATGACCACCCTATTTCTTTCACTCCTACCCAGAATAATTTTGCCAATCCTCTCTTCCACCTCCCTGGAACTCTGTGGAGGTCTATAGAAAACTCCAAGCAGTGTGACCTCTCCTCTCCTGTTTCTAACCTCAGCCCACACTATCTCAGTAGATGAGCCCTCGTCAAAAGTTCTCTCAGCCACCATTATAGTATCCTTGACTAACAAGGCCATGCCTCCCCCTCTTTTACCACCTTGCCTGTTCTTAATGAAAGATCTAAACCCTGGAACCTGCAACATCCACTTCTCACCTTTCCATGTCTCCGAAATGGCCACAACATCGAAGTCCCAGGTACCTATCCAAACTGCTAGCTCACCTACCTTATTTCGGATACTTCTGGCATTGAAATAGACACACTTCAAACCAGTTTGCTGTCTGCCAGCACATTCCTGTGACCCTGAAATCCTGTCTCTGTCCTCCCTACTCTCATCCTCCTGTGCACTGCAACTACACTTCAGGTTCCCATCCCCCTGCTGAGCTAGTTTAAACTCACCCGACTAGCACCAGCAAATTTACCACCCAGGATATTAGTACCCCTCTGGTTCAAATGAAGACCGTCCTGTTTGTACATGTCCCACCTTCTCCAGAATGAGCCCCAATTATCCATGTACCTGAAACCCTCCCTTCTGCACCATCCTTGCAGCCACATGTTCAGCTGATATCTCTCCCTATTCCTTGACTCACTATCCCTTGGCACGGTTAACAACCAGAGGTAACAACTTTGTTTGTTCTAGCTCTCAGCTTCCACCCTAGCACCCTGAAATCCTGTCTTACATCCCATATGATTGCATCTGAATATGTGAAAGGAAGAGACATTCCCAAAAAACCCAGGAAATTTCTACAATTAACAAAGGCTAGAAGCGAACGCAGGGGAGACATCACTTATCACACTAGGAGATCATGCCATGCTCCTAGATACTTGATGGAAATGTGGGATTTGGTAGAACTATGACAATTAGAAGGAAGCAACACAGCTCGGGTATGGCAAGACCAGGGGAGGATAGAACAGTGGAGCACAAGTCTAGACTGACTGAATCAGCAACTGGTGGCTTGCCTTCTTTTAGTGTATTTGTTGTTTTTATCAAAAGTCTCAAGTTCTTAGGAGTAACGATCACCAATAGTCTGTCCTGGACTACTGACATTGATGCAACGGTCAAGGAGATACAATAATGCCACTTCTTTCTCAGGAGGCTAAGGAAATTCAACATGTCCATAAGGACTCTCACCAATTTTTGTAGTTGCACCATAGAAAGCATTCTATATGGATGCATCACGGCTTGGTACAGCAATTGCTCTGCCCAGGACTGTAAGAAACTACAGAGAATTGTGAACACAGCCCAGTCCATCATGCAAGCGAACCTTCCATCCATTGATGCCATCTACACTTCTCGATGCCTCGGAAGGCAGTCAACATTATCAAAGACCCCTCCCACCCTGGTTATAATCTCTTTCAACCTCTTCCGTCTGGTAGAAGATACAAAAGCTTAAGCACGCGTATAATAACATTGGGGAAGAAGCTGTTCTTGGACTTCTAAATGGACCGCTCAAATTTCAAATCTACTGTTGATCCTGCTTTTTGGACAGCTGTAACTTCATATTCATTGCTCTGTTTCGTCACTGTGTGATCTTTGTATGTTATGAACTGCCTTGGTTGCACTCAAACAAAACATTTCATTGTACTTGGGTACATGTGATGATAATAAATCAAATCAAACCTTTTTTATTCTGCTCAATGCAGCAAATAGGAATCACTCTAAAAGCTTTGAAGGGAAAATAAAATGTGATCATAGAGCCAGTATTTGTTGCAAAGATTTTATCCTTTGAGACCAAGTCCTGAGTGCTAATCATTGGTAAATGGAATAAGCACTAATATCAAGCATTCACTTTAAGTCTTCCAGGAGTCGACTTTCTTTTTCAATGAATACAGTTCATTTTAATGACAGGTGCTTGACAAGAGTCAAGACTATCATTACAAAGTTAAGGAGCAAACGAATAGGAGAGAAGAGCAACAGATATTAGATGTATGGTAAGGGGAGATTTGCAAAGGAGATATGGCGGATTTTCCCACTTTGTATTCCTCCATTTTGTACTCCCTGGGATTCCAACCCTATTACATTGCCCTGAAGTATCCAGGAATTTGAGATGAATCTCTAGAATGTCGTTGCGAGCAAACTTAGGAGCTGATGAATTAGTAGTTCCTTCTAATCTGCTTCACTGTTCAGTAAGGTCATGGCTGATTGGTTCCACATTCCTTTCTGCCTTCCATAACTTTAAATTCCCTCACCTAACAAGAATCTATTTACCTCTATTTTAAAATTATTATTCAGCAACCAACAACCCACTGCTTTTTGAGGCAGAGAGTTCCAAAGTTGCAAACCCCCTGAGAAACTAAAATCCCCTTACCTCTGGCCTAAATGGGGAACTGCTGATTTTAAAGTAAATTCTCCAGTTTTGGACTTACCCACAAGATTAAAAATCCTTTCCACGATCACCTTGTCAAGACCATTCAGGATTGTATAAACTTAATCAAATCATCTGTTGCTCTGTTGAATTCTAGTGAAAACAAGCCCCACCTCCCATCCAATCTTTCCTCAAAAGACAATCTACTCATTTCAGTTATCAATCTAGTAAATTTCCTCTGAGCTGCCTTCAAAGCATTATATCCTTCTTTAAATAAGGCGATCAAAACCGCACATAGTATTTAAGATATGGCCTCACCAATAACCTGCATAATTGAAGCATAACATCCTTATTCTTATGTTCAGTTCCTCTATATGGGAAGCATGAGATACAGGGAAACCTGTCAGTCTGGATACAGAATTGGCTGGGACATAGAAGACAGAAGGTGATGGTAGATGAAACATATTCAGTCTGGAGCTTGGTGACTAGTGGTGTTTGCAGGGATCAGTTCTGGGAACTTTGCTGTTTGTAATTTTTATAAATGACTTGGATGAGGAAGTGGAAGGGTGGGTTAGTAAGTTTGCCAATGACACGAAGGTTAGTGTAGCAGTGGATAGTGTGGAGGGCTGTTGTAGGTTACAACTTGACATTAACAGGATGCAGAACTGGACTGAGAAGTGGCAGATGGAGTTCAACTTGGAAAGGTGTGAAGTCATTTACTTTGTAAGGTCGAATTTGAGTGCAGAATACAGGGTGAAATGCAGGATTCTTGACAGTGTGGAGGAATAGAGGGATCTTGGGAACCCTGTCCATAGAACCCCCAAAATTGCCACCCCAGGTTGATAAGGTTATTAAGGTTGCATATAGTGTGTTGGTTTTCATTAGCAGGGGGATTGCGTTTAAGAGCGGCGAGGTTATGCTGCAACTCTGTAGAGTCCTGATTAGACCGCACTTAGAATATTGTGTTTAGTTCTGGTCGCCTCGTTATAGGAAAGATGTGGAAGCTTTAGAGAGGGTGCAGAGGAGATGTACCAGGGTGCTGCCTGGACTGGAGGACATGTCTTATGAAAAAAGATTGAGAGAACTAGGGTTTTTTTCATTGGAGTGAAGAAGAATGAGAGGTGACTTGATAGAGGTGTACAAGATATTGAGAGGCAGAGATAGAGTGGAGAGCCAGAGACTTTTTCCCATGGCGGAAATGTCTATCATGAGCGGGCATAATTTTCAGGTAATTGGGGGAAAGTTTAGGGGAGATGTTCAGAGGTAAGTTCTTTACTCGGAGAATGGTGGGTGTGTGGAATGCACTGTCAGCGGTAGTAGTAGAGTCAGACCCATTAGGGATATCTAAGCAACTATTGGATAGGCACAAGGAAGTTAGTACAATAAAGGATATGTAGGTTTGCCTGATCTTCGAGTAGGCTTGCACAACATCGAGGTCCAAAGGGCTTGTACTGTGCTAAACCGTTCTATGTTTTATGCATAATAGAAGATGTATTCCATTAGCCTTCTTAATTATTTGCTGTGCAAGCATTCTAACCTTTAACAACTCATGCACTAGAACACCTAGATCCCTCTGCACCTTTCAATTCTGTAAGTTTTCACTATTTAAGTAATACTTTTTTTGAATTTTCTCACATAATACTACTCCGTCTGTAGGTTTCTACCTACTCACTCAATCTATCTATAATCCATCTGCATCCTTCTTATGTTTTCCCCATAACATACTTTATAACTATCTTGGCATCATGTACAAATCTAGCTACTCTGATTCCTCATCTAAGTCATAGAGTCATACAGCATGGAAACAGACCCTTTGGTCCAACTAGTCTGCGCCCATCATGTTCCCAAAATAAACTAGTCCCAGCTGCCTCCATTTGGCCCATGTCCCTCCAAACCTTTCCTATTCATTTACTTATCTAAATGTCTTTTAAACATTGTAACTGTACCTGCATCCACCCCTTCCTCTGGCAGCTCATTCCACATACAATTTATATAATTGAGAGAGTATTTAGTATCAAATAGAGGGTGCAGCACAGATCCCTGCAAGACCCAACTCACCACAGCCTGCTGATCAAATAAAGAACCGTTTACGCATATGAGCATAAGAACTAGGGGCAGTAGGCGGCAGTTCAGCCTTCTGAGTCTGCTCTACCATTTGAATGATGGCTAATCTTTTGTCACCTTCAAATTCACTTTCCTGCCCGGTCTCCGTAACCTTTTGACTATTCTTAATTAAAAATCTGTCTATCTCTTGCTTAAATTGCATACTGTCTGTTTTCTGACAGTCAGTCAAACTTTTATCCTTGCCAAGATGTCACCTCCAATAGCATGAGCTCCTACTTTGAGCACTAAGAACTTTTTGTCTGGCATCTTGTCAAATCCTTGCTAAAATCCAAGTGCAGTACATCAATCGGCTCCCTGCTAACCACTGCAAATGAATTGGTTAAACTTGATTTCTCTTTCGCAGAGCCATGCTGATTCGATTGTCTTGAATTTTTATAAGTGCTCATTTATAAACTCTAATGTTGATTCTAACATCTTTCCCATGACAGATGTCAAATGAACCTTCTTGCCAGTCTAAGAAAATTTTATCAGTATCAAACCAACTGGAAAATTAACATCAACACACCTATTACTTGATTAACCACCTCTTTTAAGATTCCAGGATAAAGTCCACTAGGAACTACAGACTTATCAACCAACAGTTCTATGAATTTGCTCAGTATTGCATCCCAGTGATTATAATTTTACCATGTTCCTTGCTTCCTTTAAGCTCCTAGCTCACAAGAATTGCTGCAATGTTTTTGCACCTCTAAAGTGAAAATTGAAGCATGATCGCATCCTCCATTTCTTTATTTTTTGGTATTAACCAACTGTTTTTACCTTCTAGAGATCCAAAGAACCTGTTGCTAGAAACATAAAACAGATAGCGAGCTTTCTCTTATTTTCCAGTTTATTTCTTCTGTTTAACACTGTTTAACAATGCTGTTCATTGTATTCCGACTAATCATCTGAAATGCCACTCACCTTTGTACAATTATCTGTTTTTTTTGATGCTCTCCCTAATCTGTTTAGTTAACCATAGATAATGGATCACCATTGGAATTTTTCTTTATAGTAGGAATGTACTACTCTGAAATATCCTTTAAAATGTCACTGCTTCTCTACTGACCTATCTCTAGCTTAATATCAGCTTTCATGTCAACATAATTGCCCTTTTTTAAAAGTTTAAAATACTAGTGTTAAACCACTTCTCCACTGTCAACTAGATGTGAAATTCAACCAAGAGATGCCTTGGCATTGAGGTTATTAATCAATCCTGTCACATTACACAATACCAAATGTGACGGTGCTGTAACTTTATCAAGGTTATTTTGTTCTTAGGTTTTCTTTCTGCCAAAATGTCTACTTTAGTAATGGCAGGGGAGTGGCCAGTTCTCTCAGTTCAGGTTTTTTCTAGTTTGGTTTACTTGCAGCAGCTGCTGGTAGCTCTAGCAGAAGCTGCTGCAGTCAAAAAAGGTTCCATACTTCAGTCAATGATCATTGACTGACTTTTCTCTCTGAAATCTCTCCTGCCTGTAAGATCTGTTTTTTGAATTTACCTTTTGCCAATTGTTTATGGGATAGTATGGGAATTGGAACAGCTCCATAGTTAAGTTGCTGGATCAAGCAGACAAATCTCGTCCAGAAACCCTAGCCACTCTCCCCTACACCAAAGAAATCTCGGAAATGACTGCCAGACTACTCAGACCCCTTGGCATCATGGTAACCCACAAACCTACCAACACACTAAAACAGCAGCTAATGAACTTGAAAGATCTTATACAGACAATGAACAAAACTAATGTCATTTACAAAATACCGTGCAAGGACTGTAACAAACACAACATTGGATAAACAGGCAGAAAACTAGCCACCAGGATACATGAACACCAACTAGCCACAAAAAGACATGACCCTCTCTCACTAGTATCCTCACATACTAATGAGGAAGGACACCATTTCGACTGGGACAACACATCCATCCTCGGACAAGCCAAACAAAGACACGCACGAGAATTCCTATAAGCATGGCATTCCAATGAACTCTATCAATAAACATATCGAGTTAGACCCCACCTACCACCCCCTGAGAAAAGGAACAGGAAATGACTTCACCACAGGAGATGACATCACCAACCCAAAGAAACCCAAACATATAAATAGAAAGCAGGAATTTTCAGCATTGCTTCTCCTGAGGCTCACTGAAGATGTTACCTAGTAGGGTAACGAAATGTCTGGATATCAGATCCATATTCATTCAGTACTGCATGTGCTATCAATTTAGTTGTGAATAGTTCATGTATTCAGATGCAAAACCTTCAGCTTCTTTTGTTATTTTTTTAAGCATGTAGTCTTGACTACTGGTACATTCTTTGTCTTTTTCTCACAGGGCATAATGAGCAATTTTCCACATTATTGGGTAGATGCCAGAGTTGTAGCTGCACTGGGTCAGAGTGATTTAGGGTGCAGCTAGCATTGGTGAACAACTCTTTTTAGTACCAATGCCAGAATATTGTCAGGATCCACAGCCTTTGCACTATCCATGTTAGATTTATAAAAATGATCGAAGACTGGTAACTGTGATGTCAGGGATCTCAAAAAGAGGAAGCTGGGATTGATCATCTATTTGGCTCATCTGACTGAGTATGGATGCAAATGCTTCAGCCTTTTGTGGTGTTGTACTGGGCTTTGCCATGATCAAAGATGGTAATATATTTTCAGTTAGTTGTGAGTTGTTTAAATGTTCACAACCATGTGAATGAATGTTACAGAACTGCAGAGTTTGGATCTGATCCATTGGTTATGGGTTAATGTTATCATCCCATACATGCACTCTCACACCTTCCCTCTCTCCCTGGTGCTCTCCCCCTCTCTCTAGCACACTTTCTGCCCATCTCTTTTACACATTGGCATTGAAGAGGAAAAGGGCAGCGGGTGGAAGTGGGAAATAAGTTAGCATAGGGATTTGAGAATTAATGGGCAATAGGGTATTAGGTTACAAGGGTGGGGCATAGGGTACGTGTCAGTGTGATGATGGTAAGAGAGGTGAGGGCTGGAGGAATGCTTTATTCCCTTCTGGGGATGCAAGCTATACCTTTGAATCTGGTCCCAGGACGCTTTTGGTCAAGCTGTCTGTGTGAAGGTTCACATTTTCCTCATGTCTGTATGGGTTTCCTCCAGGTGCTCTGGTTTCCTCCCACAGTCCAAAGTTGAGCAGTTTAGGTGAATTGACCGTGCTAAATTGCCCATAATGTTCAGGGATGTGTAGGCTAGGTGCATTAGTCAGGGGAAATGTATAGTAATATGGTAGGGGAATGGGTCTGGGTTGGATACTGTTTGGAGGGTCGGTGTGGACTTCTTGGGTCAAATAGCCTGTTTCCACACTGCAGTAATTCTAAAATGTTCTTCTAAGAGCTGATTTTAATCCCTTCTGAAATGGCCTGCAAAAACCATTTAGTATCCAGCCAGTGATTCCCACATCCTATGAATGAATTTAAAAAAGGAAAATACTGTCTGCCTTTTCAGTATAATTTGTTTTGAATTTGTCTGAAATTTTCAAATTTGCAATTTCAGTTGTTTATTTTTGGGGATTCCTCAATTTGCATGTTTAATTTATTTTATTCTTCAGGTAGAACAATTGTTAGAGAGCTATCTTCAAGATGTTGGGATCCAGGAGGACCAGTTTTTGGAAGCCTGCAATTCCCCACTTGCACAGTCTGAATCATTTCAGGTAAAGAAGCAAATTCTCAGTCACATATTTGGATTAAAATTCTCAGCCTAAATGTTTCAAGGTAATACGTTGACTGCTAGGACTGATATTTTGTGAAATGCACATTTTCTGTAAGATGGTAAGAACATGAAGTAATTGGCACATTTTTTCATTATTATAATTTTGGTTTTCATTAAATACATTTTCTCTTGCTCTGTGCAAAGGATTACTCCTTTAAGAAAACCCTTGTCCCAGAGAACTGAAGCATGATTTTCACAAAATATCTGCTGGTGTGAATAAGCAACTTTTTATTCTGTTGATTAGTTCACAGAAATTGCTTTGATCATGAAACACCCTCACAACTGGACTAAACGCCTGACTGTCGGACGTTGCCAGCTTTGCGAAATGAAGTTTAACAGGATATTGAAATGTTCAGAATCAGCAAACAGAGCAGATCTCAATTAAACAATTAAACATTATGCTTGCAGATGCTATTCAGAAACAATACTATTTGGAAATGCCGTTTGCTTTCCATTGTATGACATCTGTGTTACAAAAATTATGCATCAATTGGCTAATCCTTCACTACACCACATCATCCAGCCAAGTATGTGATCGCAGGCTAATCTTAACTCTGGATTTGTCAGATCCCAGAACAAAGCCTGGCTTGATGGATCCTAACATTGTTACTTATCTACTATGGAAGTCAATAACTGAACACATTCACAAGTCTGTAAATATTTAAGGAAATATTCACCCAGTAAAGAAAGATTCTGACGTTCCAGGATGGAAGAGGGAAACAGGGAAGATTCTGATGCGTACGAACTGTTTTGGGTTTTTTTTTTGTCTGAACTCAACTTTGTAGCCTTGAGGGTAATCCTTCCCTTTACGGCATTGTGGGTAAACTGTCAGAACATGGATTGCAGTGGTTCAAAAAGGCAGCTCAACACCATCTAGGGCAACAAGGGATAGGCAATAAATGCTGACCAGCCAATAATGTCCACATCACATAAGTGAATAAAAAAAACATTGTAATGACTGCCCACTCAGATGAGAAACCTCAGTTCATTAAGATTCTGACAGAATACCCACAAATCATTATACCCCTGGGTGAGTAGATTGAACTGGCTATATTTTTTATTCGTTCTCTTCTCACCTTTGTTGGTCACAGGGAGTCCATTCCTCATGGATAGCTTATCCAGTTCCAGTGTAGTTATGCTTTCTAAAGAGCCAATCTAACCAGCCTTTTTTTTTCCTTTGGCCCAACAAGTCCACACTGACCCTCTGAAGAGTAACCATTCAGACCCATTCCCCTACCCTGTTATTCTACATTTACCCTGACTAATGCACCTAACCTGAACACTATGGGCAATTTAGCTTGGCCAATTCACCTTACTTGCACGTCTTTGGACTGTGGGAGGAAACCGGAGTACCCAGAGGAAACCAACAAAGACATGGCAAGCATGTGCGAACTCCACACAGACAGTTGCCCGAGGCTGGAATTGAACCTGGGTCCCTGTGAAGCAGCAGTGCTAACTATTGAGCCACTGTGTCTTTCTTGGGTTAAGGAAGGAATGAGTTTAATAAAATACAAGAAAAAGATAATAATATGGAACACAGAAACGAGGAATGAGGAAATACATAATAGTTAGAAAAAAGATATATGAATCAAACTTTGGCTTATCCATGGAGAAATGTTGCTGCATTAAGTTAGGTCATTCCATTCGTGCTAACCTCAGCAGTTGAGCATTTGGTGTGAAGATTGTTGGTTCTCCAATTTACACAAAAGAGTTGTCCTTTTCCCTTTTCAGTGGTGCTTTGCTAATTTGTGACTCAAGAGTCATAGAGCTGTACAGCATGGAAACAGACCCTTCGGTCCAACTCATCCATACCGATCAGATATCTCAACCCAATGCAGTCCCACCTGTCAGCACTCAGCCCATCACCCTCCAAACTCTTCCTATTCATCTATTCATATGGGTGCCTTTTAAATGTTGCAATTGTACTAGCCTTCACCACTTCCTCTGCCAACCCATTCCACAGACGCACCACCCTCTGCATGAAACATTGGCCCCTTAGGTCTCTCTTATATCTTTATCCTCTCACCCTAAACCCATACACTCTAGTTCTGGACCCCAGCCGTCACCCCCACCTCCAAGGAAAAGGCTTTGTCTATTTACTCTATCCATGCCCCTCATGATTTTGTAAACCACTATAAGGTCACCCCTCAGCCTATGATGCTCCAGAGAAAACAGCTGAAAATGTGTTGCTGGAAAAGCGCAGCAGGTCAGGCAGCATCCAAGGAGCAGGAGAATCGACATTTCGGGCATGAGCCCTTCTTCAGGAATGTTGGATTCCTGAAGAAGGGCTCATGCCCAAAACGTCGATTCTCCTGCTCCTTGGATGCTGCCTGACCTGCTGCGCTTTTCTAGTAACACATTTTCAGCTCTGATCTCCAGCATCTGCAGTCCTCACTTTCTCCAGGGAAAACAGCCCTAGCTTATTCAACCTTTCCCTATAGCTCAAATCCTCCAATCCTGGCAACATCCCTGTAAACCTTTTTTGAACTATTCCAAGTTTCACAACATCCTTCCAATAGGACGGAGACCAGAATTGCATGCAATATTCCAAAAGTGGCCTAACCAATGTCCTGTACGGCCTCAACATGACCTCCCAAACTCCCAATAAATGAAAGCATCAAACGCCTTCTTCACTATCCTATCTACCTATGACTCCACTTTCGAGGAGCTATGAACCTGCACTCCAAGGTCTCTTTGTTCAGCAACACTCCCTAGGACCTTACCATTAAGTATATAAGTCCTGCTAAGATTTGTTTTCCCAAAATGCAGCACCTTGCATTTATCTAAATTAAACTCCATCTGCCACACCCTTTGGCCCATCTGATCAAGATCCCGTTGTAATCTGAGGTAATCTTCTTCACCATCCACTACACCTCCAATTTTGGTGTCATCTGCAAACTTACTAACTATACCTCTTATGCTCACATCCAAATCATTTATATAAATGATGAGATGTGATGGACCCTGCACTGATCCTTGTGGCACTGCACTGGCCACAGGGCTCGGGTCTGAAAAACAATCCTCCGCCACCATCCTCTGTCTTCCAGCTTTGAGTCAGTTCAGTATCCAAATGGGTGGTTCTCCCTGAGATCTAACTTTGTTAACCAGCCTCCCATGGGGAACCTTGTCGAACGCCTTACTGAAGTCCATATAGATCATGGAGGAGAAAGTGAGGTCTGCAGATGCTGGAGATCAGAGCTAAAAATGTGTTGCTGGAACAGCGCAGCAGGTCAGGCAGCATCCAGGGAACAGGAGAATCGATGTTTCGGGCATAAGCCCTTCTTCCTGAAGAAGGGCTTATGCCCAAAACGTCGATTCCCCTGTTCCATGGATGCTGCCTGACCTGCTGCGCTGTTCCAGCAACACATTTTCAGCTCCATACAAATCATATCTACCGCTCTAACCTCATGAATCCTCTTTGATACTTTTTCAAAAAACTCAAACAAGTTTGTTAGACATGATTTCCCACGTGCAAAGCCATGTTATCTATCCCTAATCAGTCCTTGCCTTTTCAAATACATGTAAATCCTGACACTCACGATTTCCTCCAACAACTTGCCCACCACTGATGTCAGGCTCGTTGGTCTATAGTTCCCTGGTTTGTCCTTACCAACTTTTTAAAGTAGTGGCACCACGTTAGCCAACCTCCAGACTTTCGGCACCTCACCTGTGACTACCGATGATACAAATATCTCAGCAAAAGGCCAAGCAATCACTTCCCTAGCTTCCCACAGAGGTCTAGAGTACACCTGTCCTGGGGATTTATCCACTTTTATGCATTTCAAGACATCCAGCACTTCCTCCTCTGTAATATGACATCCAGCACTTCCTCCTCTGTAATATGGACATTTTTCAAGATGTCACCATCTATTTCCCGACGTTCTATATCTTCTATGTCCTTTTTCACAATAAACACAAATGCAAAATATTTGTTTAGTATCTCCCCCATCTCCTGCAGCTCCACACAAAGGCCGCCTTGCTGATCTTTGAGGGGCCCTATTCTTTCTCTAGTTACCTTTTTGTCCTTAATGTATTAGTAAAAATCCTTTGGATTCTCCTTAACTCTACTTGCCAAAGCTATCTCTCCTGATTTGCCCTCCTGATTTCCCTCTTAAGTACACTCCTATTGCCTTTATATTCGTCTAAGGACTCACTCAATCTATCTTGCCTAAACCTGACATATGCTTTCTATTTTTTCCTCAATTTCTTTTGTCATCCAACATTCCCTACACCTACCAGCCTTTCCTCTCACCCTAACAGGAATATACTTTCTCTGGACTCTCATTACCTGATTTCTGAAGGTTTCCCAATTTCCAGCCATCCCTTTACCTTTGAACGTCTGCCCCCAATCAGCTTTTGAAAGTTCTTGCCTAATACCGTCAAAATTGTCCTTTATCCAAATTAGAACTTCAACTTTTAGACTTGCTTCTAGCAATCAGCAAGAGGGACTTTTTCTTTTGCTTGCAAGTATGGAGTGCCTCGTGAATGTTCTTCAGCTGTGAATTCACAGCATAAACCAGCCCATTTGAACTAAAACACTAGACTAGCACACTGTGAGGTCTGCATTGCAGTTGGTTTTGGAATTCCGTCTCTTAGAAATGCTTGCAAAGTCTTGTCAAATGTAAAAGGAACTTAAGAACAAAATGGTGAGAACTTTATAGTGTTTTGGTGCAGATGAATCTGGGTGTCTTCATGCATGAATTGCAGAAAACTAGTATGCAGATACAGCAGGCAATAAGGAAGGCAAGTTAAAGTTTAGAATTTATTGTTAAAGGAGTATAAAAATAGGCGAGTGTTACTGCAACTGTACAAGGCATTAGTGAGAGCGCACCTGGAATAATTTTGGTCCCCTTAATTAAAGAGGGATGTAATTGTATTGGAGGTAGTTCAAAGGAGGCTTACTCGATTGATTCCAGATGGCCGGTGGGGGCTGGTGGTGTTTTTCACATGAAGAGGGAATGAGAGCAAAGGCTTGTTCTGTCTAGTTTAGAAGAATGTGAGGAGATCTAATTGAAGTATATAAGATGCTGAAGGGGGTTGAACAAGTAGATATAGAAAGGATGTTTCCTCATTTGGGGCTGTCTAGCACAAGGGGTCATAATGGTTGTAGGTTTGCTTACTGAGCTGGGAGGTTCGTTTTCAGATGTTTCGTCACCATACCAGGTAACATCTTCAGTGAGCCTCCAGACAAAGGGGTCATAATTTTAGGATAAGGGGTAGCAGATTCTAAACAGATGTGTGGAGAAATTACTTCCCTCAAAGAGTCATGAATCTGTGGAATTCACTACCTCAAAATACAATAGATGATGGGACACTGAGTAAATTTAAGGAGGAGATAGACAGATTTTTAATACATAATGAGTTGAAGGGTTATGGAGAGCAAGAAGGAAAGTGGAGGTTAAGCTGAGATAAGATCAGCCATGATTGTATTAAATGGTATGCTCAAAAGGATGAATTGTCTATTCCTGCTCCAATTTCTTATGTTCTTATTAAAAAACAAAGAACGTCAAATACTGGAAATCTAAAATGGAAACAGTTTCTCCAGAAATTTTTGCTTCTAATGTCATTATGTTGTGTATTCTTATAAGGGCAAAACACAAACATTTCTTTTGTGCAGAACTGTTTTCTTTTATCTTATACCATGCCCACGGTTTGGGATATAATTCACAAGGGGATGGTTTCTGCTGAGGTGGTAAATGATCCAATTATCACTGCAATCTAAAGAGATTGCAGTTCAATTTTTGCATCTTTTTTTTTGAAGTCTCTCAGTCTGAAGTTCTTTGACATTCTCTATGTCCAACATTCCATAGGTCCTCTCGGGACTAAATACAATCCACACAGTAATTTTCCAGACAGTCACTAATGTGCATTCTCCGAATTTAATTTCTTAGTCATCTTTGAATTTTTTATGAACAAAAACCTTAGAAGTTCTGTACATTGGTAAGTAATTGAGCATTATGATCCATTGTTATAATATGTACAAACATATGGATTAAGAGCAGAAGTAGGTCATTCAGCCCCTAACTGTTCCAACATTCAATAAGATCATAGCTTTGCGTTTCGAATTCTATATTCCCATCTACCCTAAAAATCTTTTATTTAACAATAATCTGTCTACTTCTGCCTTAAAAGTATTCAATTACATCACTTCCATTACTTCATGACTAAGTCTCTTCAGGATCTACTCGGCTCACCTCACATGAGAAAGACAGAATGCCCAAAAAAATAGTGTGTTCCATTACCAACCTGGCTGGAAACCCATATCCAGTGGGTTCATCTACTTGCAGTCTGAAAACTAAATTCAAACTCAATCTTAGAACCCGCTGTATATGAACCTCATGGATAATAAGCAAAATAATCTTCCAAAATGAAGAACTGGTGTTGTTGCCCATGAACTCAGGCACTTTAACATTGATATCACTGCCCTGCTGGAGACATGAAGAGCAGGTGAAGGGCAATTGAGGGAAGAAGGTGATGCTTATATCTTCTGGAGAAGAAAACCCAGATTAACCCACAACACATGGAACTGGATTCACTATCACAAACAAACCTGTCAGCTGACTTTCAGAATCCGTATCAACGATCACTTCATGACTCTCCATCTACAACTTGCCAAGAACAAGCAGGCAATGGTTACTCCAATCTTTGATGCCATAGATGAGTCCAACGAAGGCTTTTACTTAATCCTGGACACCATACTCACCAGCATCCCTAAGGAACATAGTATTTTCAAACTTGGGGACTTCAATGTCAGAGTTGGAAACAATGCCCAACATTTTAAAGGAACCATGAAAAAGGAAGGAATCAGGAATTCCAACTCTTAACGGGATTGTCCTGCTCATCAAATGTGTGGAACACCAGTTGGTCATCACTAACACACTGTTCTGTCAAAGAGAGAAGTTCATGATGTCCTGGAGGCATCCATGATCAAAGCACTGGCATATGATCAACTACATCATTGTTCGATCCTGAGACACAAGGGATGCCCTCAACACCAAGCCAATGACCAGTTCAGACAACAGCTGAATAGACCACCAGCTCATCTGTCCTCAATGTTCATCAAATGAATCCAGAAACAGCTGAAGATGAAGAAACAGTTAAAAAAAAAGCTTTAAGAGCCAGCAGACTAGTGAACTTTGAATAATGACTTCATCAAATTTCCAAGGACTTCACTTTAATCGAGTTGAAGAAATGTGGGAAGTGCTGAAACCAGCCATTGTCTCATGCTGTGAAGAAACCATCAGTTAAAAGCCCAGGATTCACCAAGATGAGAATGACGACATTATCCAAGATCTCATCAACAAAAAGAGGAAAGTTCTCCATGTCAGCAATAAAACATCAACAGCAAGGCAAAAAGGAGAAACCATCAAATAGCTAAGTCAGAGTACAAAGAAGAATGAGATAAATCAAGAACCAATGGTGGATTGAGAAAGCTAAGAAGCTGCAAGTCCTTGTTGGTAAGAATGACACCTGAGGCTTCTTCATTGATACCAAGGCAATTTTTGGACTCCTCACCCTTGACCTCAAAATAGTTCAGAGTAAGGATTGAACCCTTTTGAGAGACAGAGAAAACATCATCCTCCAATAGAGAGACCTCTTTAAAGAACTCCTAAGTCATGATAGAATTCCTGCCATGGATGTGTTGAGGAATCTCCAACTCACCATCAAAGATGATATTATATACATCAAAGAATGTAAAAGCGACAGACATAGATGGGATTCCAGCAGAGATGTTCAAACTTGGAGGAGCAGTGCTAACCTCTATCAACTGTTTCTGAAAATCTGGGGCAAAGAAGAATCCTCGCTGGGCTGCTTCTCTGACACTCTGAGGAAATCCATCCTGAAAGCCAGTGTGGCTTCCAACCAAACCGTGGAACAATGGACATGATTTTCATTGCTCGGCAACTCCAAGAGAAGTGCTAGGAGTTGACCTTCATCAATCTGACCAAGGCTTTTGACTCAGTGAGTCAGAACGTGCTATGGAAGACCCCGTCAAAGGCTGGCTGTCCGGTGAAATTCATCAACATCCTCTATCTCCTCCATGACAAGATATCTACAACAGTGTACACCAAAGGTCATATGGCAAAATAGAAGTCAAGATGGGAGTCGAGCAGGAATCTCTAATAGCTCCACCTGGAAATGACACAACCAACTCTAGCAGACCGAGTCACATAAATAGTAAGCAGGACAGAACACCAGTGCTTCACTGGAGGTGCACTGATGATGTTACCCTAGAATGGTGATGAAATGTCTGCGAACAAACTTAACAACTCAGTGAACAAGTCAACAACCCAGTCCCTCTCAGTCCCAGCCCCATATCCTAACTCCATAATCCTACACCCATCATGGTAAATCCACTTAGTCTGCACATCCTGGACACTATGGGGTGATTTAACATGGCCAATTCACTTAACCTTATGTCTTCCAGAGTGTTGATACTGGTGTAACTTGGATTGCCAAGAACAATGCTGATTAACATATTATGTATAACATATTCCACATGAGTCTTATACATGTTAAGACCTTAAGCTGGGCAGCTAGTTAGGCCATGCTGCCTGTGCCATTTGACAATTGTACATTCGTTTGTGGTAAGGTTATCTCGCCCTCATAAATGTATCTTAAGTTTTCCCGTATCTGCCAAAGTATTGATGATCCATTGGTACTGCAGTCATCATTTCTAATTTGAGAGATTTAATTACAGATTGATCAAATTATTAATCGTCCAGTCATTGCTCTGATTTACCTATGTCAGATCTTGGTCTACACTGCGCTGTCTGCCTTGGAGCATTGTCTGTCTGTTTTCCAAGAAGTCCTTAATGTTTGGTCCACATTACCAAATCAATAGAATTTACTACTGAGTTCTCCATATTGGATGCAATAGCGACATCATTGACCAGTTTGCATTTCAGTCGAGCTTTATTCTGAACTGTGGGTGTGCAGCCAATAACCACCCACCACCATTGAACCAAGCCACCTGTGTTATCACTTGTTTTACCAAAGCTTATGCAATGCTGAACCAAACATTCTCAGGCCAGTCAACATGGTGCATCATTACAGGTATCAGCTCATGGTGTACATTATCACATACTATTGTTTTTACATTACCACATACCATCATTGTCATTGATTCAATAAGTTTGTTGCATTGAGAGCATATCCACCATTCTCATTTTAACATTACTGTGTTGCTGACCTTATGCCAGGCCAGTTTGGCATGCAACTCATCTTTTTAGTGTCAAAATTTTTCTGCCCAGTTGTAGAGAAATGCGGTGGCCATGCAGACAACAATTACATGTGAAGTCATAAGTTTCATCATAATACAATAACCTTATTGCTCATTCCTTCTTCTACACTAGCACTGAGGAAATCATCCCAAATCATACATAATGGATGTTTCTCTATTAGACAAATTGCTCTTAGTCCATACAGCGAGCAGTTCCATTGTATATGTATCCGTCCTTGGGAGATACTTGGAAAGCACAGTTCCCACAACACATAGCACTACCAAGGTTAGCATGATTCAATTACTTCCATTAATCAGTATTCTGGAAAATATAAATCAATCAGTGAATTGCTCCAGTTGCAGCTGGTGATCATTTCTTTTATGTCTACGAACACACATATTGTTAATTATGATCACTATAGTATCCTATCCATTGTAGCACAAATTGTAGCTCCTCCAACATGATCTTTACCATGATCTTTACCATGATCTTATCTTCTACAGTGGATATCTCAGCCTGTTCCATTCCTGCCTCTACTTACCTGTTATGTGAGTGGCTGGTCCCAAGTTTCTTTTCTCAGTTTGTGCAGCTACTTGCATGGCTTTCTTACCAATCATTTAACTCGTTCACTTGCAGGTCTTACTTCTTCGCTACCAGTCACACCAACCCTTGCAATTTCATTGTATCACGAACTGTCATGAACCCAGATAGTGTTGATCCATTTGATACTGGATGTTATCCAAAGTCACATCAGGATATTAGACAACAGAGCTGACCATCCCTGTGCCATCACCTGGATGGCTTCAGCTAATGTTCTGGTTAATGTTCAATTGATTTGCTGTACCATACCTAAGCTTTGTGAAAGGTAGGGGATGTGAAATTTCATTTGATTCCTAGCAACCTACTTCAATTTACTTCATAAATATATAAGAGGTAGGAGGATAGGCCATTCAGCCTCAGGCCTCAACTTTTTGATCTTTCAAAGGTATCTACCTCCACTTCAAATACTGAATTCCAGACATAGACTGTTCTCTGGGAGAAAAATACAATTGTATCTCTTTTAAATGAATGCCCCTTATTCTATAACTATGTCCGCACAGTTCATGGACATAGTTTACAAGTAGAAGCATCTACTCTGTCAAATTCCTTCAGAATCTTTATATTTCAGTAAGGTCATTCCTTGTTGTTCTAAATGCCAATGAATAAAGACCTAGCCTGTTTAGCTTTTTTGATAAGTTAATCCTTGTCAGCTTGTTGAATCTCTTATGAACCGCCTCCAATGCCAGTATATATATATTAAATTCAGGGACCAAAACTGTACATGGTATTCCAAGTGTAGCTCATCAACAACATATACTGCTGTAATATGACTTTGCTATTTTTAAACTTCCTAGTAATAAAGGTGACTTCTTAATTACTTGCTGCAAATTAATTACTCCTTAATTCTTAGTCAGTCATCCTGTAAAATGTATTCCCTAATCTCAATTCATCAGTATCAGTATTCCCATCTTGGAATATCTCTTCTAACATTATCCCAGCAACATCTGTCACTGAACAGTCTCATGTGGGATAGACTTGCACCTACCTTGTAGGATGGTCAATAATAACTAAACTAAGTTTTTCTCCAACATGGTAGGAGTGATCTTGTGAAACCTATTTGTAGCTGCTTCCATGGCCCCTTTGGTCAGGGTTGTTGCAATTTGAGAATTTTGACTGATTTTTCCGAGTTACTTTGGGCACACACCAGGCATTGCTGACAGTGTTTTGTTTCTTCCCATTGCTTACCAATACAAGCATCAGCCTAAGTTCCCAAACATGGCTTCCTACGTAAGGTGTTCACTTCCATGGTATATTTTCACAAAGTAATGCTGAATACAGTGTGATGCTACCACCCTTTCCTATTTTCACCAGATGTTATTGGCACCTTTTACCACTCCTTGTTCTTTCCAACACTTGTTTCCTCCTATTCTTTATACCTTTGTAAATGTATCATGCTTACTTACTCCAAACAAATTGTTACTGCTGCCACCTGATGCTCAGTCTGTTGTATTGCCTTCTTAGCTGCCTTAGTTACTTAATTGATTAAAGTCTATTCCTTTTTGATTGCTTAAACCTTTGTCAGTGCTGCCTATATTGGTAGTCTAATAGCCTCCACTAATTCTTTAATTACTTTGTCATTCTGTATATACCCTCCTCCTGAGGTGACAGACCTCCTTCAATTTCATGTTATCATGTAAACATGTAAAATCCAAAGGCTTACCTACTGTCTATATAAATGCTAGATTGTTATCACATTATGTAATAATCTTGACCTAACATTTCAATTGTTTTCAAGGTTGTATTCTTCTCTCCACCGCACCTAATGATGGAGATAGTCACTACCTATCTGTGATGTCATTGCCCACCTACAAATTACTTTGCTCAGTAACATTCTATAACAGAAGTTATTGCTAATCCTTTACGATTAGCATTTAGACACAAAGGCTTCAACTAACAAATGAAATTAACTTATAATATCCAGTAGTTCACTTTTCCTTAAACTGTATTTGATTTGTGGATATTTCTTATTATTCCTCTTAGAGTTCCCAAACATTTAATTGTTCCAATCCAAACTTAATCCCATATATACTAGTTATTTTATCTGCCATTCCCTTAATTATAAACATATAAATTCCAAATTCATGTAGTCAGTCGAGTTAAACCCTGATAGATTATTTCCAAGTCACAAAAAAAAATTGATTTTCACTTCGACATCAGACACCTCATTACCATTATATATCATTCACAAGTCTCAGAGAACTTTTATTGTCCAATAAAAGATGCTTACAATATTCTTAAAATTGAAATCAATCTATTCTATTTAATCCCTCCCACTGAATCAAAGAAAAACCTGAAAAATGACTCCTCATTTTCTTGTTAAGAACCTTATAGCCCCTAAGACTGAGTATTGAATTTCACAACTTTAGACCTGACCTCATGAGGTCTGTCCTCCATTTCACTTACATTTTCCCATTACTATCCCACAGCAAATATGCTTGTCTTGTTTATGCCTTGTTTACTTTGCTATCAGTTAAGAATACCCACTTTCATCCTTCTACATCTTAATTTAGACCCATTTTATTATCTATTTCTCTTTTACCCCAGTTAGGAGTCTTTTTTTCTGCACTGGCCTGCTGCATCATCTGTTCCCCTCGCTCTTCATCTGCTTTCTGTCTAAACTACAAATGACACCATTTTCCAAAGCTTTGAAGTCCTGATGAAGTGTCATATCGGACTTGAACAGTTAACTCTGTATTATACTTCATGGATGCTGCCATGTTACGTTTTCTGTTTTCCCACAGGTATAGTCTGTATTTCAGCCAAGTCTCTCAGTATCTTTTTGATATTACAGCTCCTCCACTTAAAGCTTGACTTTGCATTTCTGTGTTTCCCATTTGCTTTTCCAATCTGACTAAAACTTTAACCCTTAACTAACTAACGTCCACCTCTTGAGCCATCCCTTAAATTTTTCTTTGCCATAGGAATATACTTATTTTGAGTATTCTGAAATATTCCCTTAAATGTCTGCCCCTTCATCTTTATTGGTCTATCCCCAAGCCTCATATTATTGTGCATTTCAGCTGGCTCAGCCTTCATGCCTTCATTGTTGCCTGTATTTAAGCTTAAAATACTGCTCTTAGACCACTTTTCTTCTTTTCAAGCCAGATTTAAAATTCAGTCATATTGGGGTCCCTGCCCCATAGGTTTGGCTTTACTCTGAGATAATTAATTTTTCACCCAAGCCAATTCTATGTCCGAATCTCCTGAACTAAGGTTATCTCTATTGTTGTACCAATGCCAAAGTACCTCACTACTTTTACTTAGATTGCTATTCTTCTTTAATGTCAAATATCCCCCAATATTTAGGACCCAATCTCTACTTTTAACACACATAATAAAACATGCCTTAATCAAGAAAAGCATGAACTCTCTCACACTAAGCAAAAGGATTGGAAGTATTTCAGTACGTTCATTATTTCTTTTATCCCAGTAATATCCTTAAAAATACGAAACCCCAGTGAAGATTCCTCAAGCCATTGCTCAAACTGGCTTAGATTAGATTCCCTACAGTGTAGAAATAGGCCCTTCGGCCCAACCAGTCCACACCGACCCTCCCGAAGAGTAACCCACCCAGATCCATTTCCCTCTGACTAATGCACCTAACACTACGGGTAATTTAGCATGGCTAATTCACCTGACTTGCACATCTTTGGACTGTAGGAGGAAACCGGAGCACCCCAAGGCTGGAATCGAACCTTAGACCCTGGTGCTGTGAGGCAGCAGTGCTAACCACTAAGCTCCAGTTACTACCTCAGCTGTTCGAGTTTTGTTCTGGCAATTCTTTGTACATTCTCCAGATGTTTTGTCCGTTGTATCTCTTCCTGACACACCTAAAACAAACTGACAATAAACTTAACTTTCAAACAAATGTAAGTTCCGTATACAGAGGAACCTCAATTATCTGAATATCAATTATCCAAATTTCGGATTATCCAAAGAAGGTCTCAAGGTCCTGATAGAAACATTACATCAAAGAGGTGTTTCCAACACTGATCGCGTCTTTTATTTACAATAATTAAAAATGAACTCGGCTTACTGAAATGCTGCCGACAACCGTTCTGGACATGATGGGAGCCCAGGCACCGTCTCCAAATGACTGACCGCCAGCCCTCTCTCTCCCCACACTTTTCCTGGTGATCTACACAGGGGTGTACCCTAAACCCCCTTCCCCAGATAATCTCTCCAATATTGTCCTGTATAGGGCAAAGGTGGAAGTTGTCAAAAGGTTGCAGGTGTGTGTGTGTGTGTGTGCGTACGTACGTGCGTGCTCGCACGCTATTTTTAAGACTCACCCCCTAAAGGCAGCAGCAGTCTTGTTGGTGTCTAGTCTGGCTGCCCCAGAGGGGGTTGGAGCGCATGGGGTGTGTGGTTGGAGGTGGGGGCAGATGGTGGTAGGATTGGGGGGCCAGAGGGAGCACGGGGTTGGGGGCAAATGGGGAGGCAGGGACGGGTGCTGCTGCCTAGTCTCCTGAACGGGAAGCGGACTTACAAGTGCTCACTGTGCCAGTCCCATTGAACTGATTGCGGGGGGGAGAAGGAGGCTTCAGCAATGCTGCAGGTCCCTTACACACAAGTGTGTGTCTGCTCAGAAACAAACCCTGAGACAGAGAGAGGGAGCAAGACTGGCAGAGCGAGGAAAAAGGAAACTTCAGAAAACTCCGAACCCCAGAGGAGAGGCATTGAATCAATTAACCAAATAATCAATTATCTGAATGAAATACTGCCCGCCCATCTCGTTTGGATAATCGAGGTTCCACTGTACTTACTTGTCAGCAGTATTGGATTTCTTTCTCATGAGTTTAACTTCCCTACTTCTGATGTCTGGCATATCTACATTCTGGCGTCTCCTGAATTTTTCTATCTCTGTATGTTCCTGGATCCCTGTCGTTAGACAACAACATAGTTTTTTTCTCTACCTTTAATATACTAATCCATCAACTTCCAAGGGTTGTAAAATATCATTAAAAAGTATGTGTACCAACAGGTTTACAGATCTCCCCTCCACCAACTGCTCAAAACAACTCTAAAAACAAAACTCCAGCCTTAATAACCTTAATAACAGAAAAAAAATCAGTAATTTAAATTAAAAGGTATATGATGTTCCTTATACTGGTTATCTTTGATGACATAAATTATTTCCCCAGAGTACTCCTTTGGACAGTACTCCTGAGTTTTGCCAGAGGAATTTGCTTAATTGAATTACTCGGACATAAAATGACAAGCAAGCAGTGTGATTTATTTAAAAGACAAGTAACTATAAATTAATGCAAGAAATGATCTGTTGAAATATTATGGTAAAACACTCTTCTTAGATTTTTCATCTGAAATCCCTTATTTCTAAAAATATTCTTACAATGTTATTGAAGCCAACTCAATTAAGATATAAATCTGTTTTAGGTAGCATTCTTCTGATAGATTTTGTTGGTTTACACCAAGTTTGGATTATTCCTCAGAAGTACATCGTGACCTCTTACTCCTTGAGTGTTGTTTTGTACAATCTATCTGTTTGACACTTTGTAATCTGACTCTCATTAAGCAAGTCTGTGTGAGCTGTTTGTGTTTGGGTAAACAAGCATTCCATGTGTTCGGTTGTAAATGGCTGTAATCTGAAGTAGTAATGTAAGATGCAGTAAAATTGGTTCCTTTTGTTTTGGCAAAATACCACAGGGGTTTAGATCATATTTTTGTACATAGGTTTGACTGAGAAAGCAATATTTTAACCAGGAGGCTAACAACTGTTTTGTGTCAGATTAGTAGGGAATCTAGGTCAGATGGATACTATAGGAAATAAAGAACTGCTTTGTATTTAGAGAGGCAACAAGTGGTAGCTTTATTTTCTAATATATGGACAATAGTGAAATGTATATTTCACTTTTGTTTAGTCTAAAGTAGCTTATTCATCTGTATTAATGTAAGGGAAGCCATTAACTGGCCTCATAATCTATATCTTAATTAGCTAATAGCACAAATCATTTCACTTATTGAACTTAGAAGAATCACATGGCAGCACACAATAATATTTTAGTAATTGATATACACAGAAAAGGTCATGTCCACTTTCTTTCATTTTCTCTTCCCCTCCTTCAAAATTTGCCTGCTCGCTATTCACTCACCCTCTGTTCCCGCCTGCATGCATTTCAGTTATTTTTACAAGTGAGAATTGATCCTTTGTAGTCAGCTAGTTCAGCCCTGGAATTTATTACACAATGTTCATTTTGAGCATAGTCTTTTCTGAAGAAAAAGATCTCTTGACATAAAAGGGGAATAAAAGATATTTCATTTTCGTCACAGCTTACTGACCCAAGCTCTTGTTCTGATTATTTGCTATCTCCTATTATCGAGGCAATTCATCACTGGAAATTGATGGATTCCTTTGTGGATTTTTTTTGTGTTGTTCCCCACTCCAAACAAGAACATGTAAATTACTTTATTTCTACACGTAGTGTTTTTGGAGGAGGCAGTGTAGTGATAATATCACTGTACATAAGTTAATGCTTTGGAAACACAGATTCATGGCAGTGGATGGAATTTAATTCCGAATAATAAATCTAGAGTTAAAAGCTGTCTTCATCAATAGCGATCCCAGAATCATTGTCAATTGTTGCAAAAACTCATCTGGTTCACTAATTTCCTTTCAAGGGAGGGAATTTATTCTTATGTGATCTGGCCTACATGTGACAGCACATCCTCAGCAAAGTGGTTGGCTCTTAATTTCCCTCTGAAATTGCTTGGCAAGCACTCGTGGATGTACGATACCTTTAAGGAGACTAAAAGATAGCAGTGATAGCACCAAGTATTCTAAATAAAACACAATGTAACATGTGATCCAGCTACTGCGGTAGCTGGTTGCCTGGAAACGACAAAACATTCAAATTAGGCCAATCAGTTTAAATTATATCCTGAAAAATACCAAATTCCAATCAAGTTTGACTTGAGTATATTGACAATCTTAAAAGCCAATGACACAATCAGATGGTTTGGGGTATAAGACCAGAGAAAATTGAACAGTTGGGAGAAGAACTGCCAAGCCAGCGACATCTGCACACTGCCCAGAAAATAACTCTCTTAAAAGATACCTTAAACGATCAGTAACCTGTGAAGCAGACTTCCCAAGAAGAAAAAGGCAGGAATTCAGAGAAAACTGAGAGCAGCCTGGTTTTGAAATAAGAAGCGTTGTTTTGTAAATCTTAATTGGGAGTTTTATCGGACTAGTATTCTAGAAGGGAAGGTAAAAGATAGGTTAGAGGAAGGACTTGTAAACAGTTGTTAGTTAATTATTCTCTTATACTTCAAGAAGTAAAGTTGTTAATTTTTACTTTAACAAGTTCTTGACCTATCGAATTTTCACAGATTACTGCATGGGGTAAATCTTTTCTGTGTTGCTGGTTTTTAAATTAAGCAGGAGAGTTTACCCCATGTCGTAACAGTTAGGAATGGCCAACAAATGGCAGTGATGTCCAAATCCCATTTCTGTCAGCCAATACTTTGTAATTCTCAAGCATATTTTATCAAATATCTCATTTTGGTTTTTAATGCTTTTTTTCAATAGGGAGTTAATTTAATGTTTTGGATAACATTAGTCATGATCATCTTTCAAAACTAGTCAATTCATTTGAACATTCAGGTGCTAACAGCACTTTTCACTTGATAGCCACAGAATTGAACCTTGTTCACTCTTCATAATCCAGATTCAAGGTGCAATAGGGAATAGTATCAGTCAATATTCATCTCCTATGGAGCCAAAACAAAGGAAGATGAGAAAATGTCTGGATTTCTATAATCTCCCAAAAGATCGCTACCTCTGCACTTGGATATGTTTTTATGTAATTATTTTACTTAATGTTAGCTAGATCTTTTGATACGAGTCACAGCTGTAAAAGACTGATATTTGTATGAAGTCAACTTTTTTCAATACTCCGTTGATTAGACATTGCTACCAGTAATGAGTTTTAAGCCTCTATCTTAAACTTAGTTCTGAATGCCTTACAAAGTGTCTGTTGATTATCATTATTTACCTGTAATTGAAAGACTTGGATTATCTACCTTATTTGGTGCATTCTGATACATACACTTGAGAGA
Organism: Chiloscyllium plagiosum; assembly: GCF_004010195.1. Classification (NCBI taxonomy): domain Eukaryota; kingdom Metazoa; phylum Chordata; class Chondrichthyes; order Orectolobiformes; family Hemiscylliidae; genus Chiloscyllium; species Chiloscyllium plagiosum. The sequence continues at coordinate 57,129,908 of NC_057718.1, forward strand.
AACTGAACTGGGTAGACATCCAGCCTTGTGACCTTTCCTAGTTGGACTTCCTGATCTTTCTGTAGAAGTACAATTTACATCCCTGCCAAATTATCAACAGTTTGGACTGTTGTGCTCAGAGCACTTAGAGGTAATGCATGTATTCCATGTTAATCATACCTAAAATATAATTGTAAAACTCTGGTTTTTATAACACATGTAAAGTTTGTAGTCCCAAATGTCAGGCTAAACAGGATATCCTTGAAATGAATTAGTTGGTAAGACAGCTTTGGCTCAACTGATGTGGCTGTGCCTACAGGGCGAGATTAGAGACAAAGATTTCAAAGAGTAATTTACTAAATATTCCCTTTTCGTAGCTCCCATGAATTTATTTCCCTTGGGTAGAGAGAACATCTGGGAAACAGATGAGAGCAGTGCTTGTAATGAGACAATAACAATTTAATCTTAAGTAGGAAGTGTTGTCAAGCCTGCCTTATTGCTCTGGAATCCAGTCAGTCATTCTATCAACATAGATATTATTGACTTACTGTAAAGTTTATAGGGAGGAATGAGGCTCTGTTAAATTGGGATATTCTGTACTTTTCTAAAAAAGCTTGAATTCTCCAGTACCTGGTAGGAACATCTAACCAATTTTTAAAATTACATTCGGCCTCTACAAGTTTGAACAATTGTAAGTCTTTTACTTGGGTAGGTGAAATCTTGGAGTCTTGTGTGACTTTTTTGCTACTGGCAATGAATGCTTTGCTCAAAGGCAGGTCTTTGTTTCATTGTCTACTGATACTTGATCTTGAGATGTGTTATTGGAAATTCTTGTCAGTGGTGGTTTACCATTGCATTCCGCTTTTAGGAAGGGCTGGGTCCCAAGTCAGTGGAGGTCAACCACATTGGTGGTGATATTCTGAACTACATGCAAACCATCTAACCAACTAAATGGACCAATCTCCACCTTTCTTTAACTTCCAGTATAATGTTTACAACATTATTAATGGAAGTGGCCCAATGATGTTTCTTACAATCAGTGCAGAATTTGCTGTCTTTGTAGCATACAAGAATGGCATAAGCAGTTATTAAGGTTGAAATAGGGCTTCAGTAGTAATGTGGTAAAAACAATGACTGCAGATGCTGGAAACCAGAGTCTGGTTAGAATGGTGCTGGAAAAGCACAGCAGTTCAGGCACCATCCGAGGAGCAGTAAAATCGACGTTTCGGGCAAAAGCCCTGCATCAGGAATACAGGACTCACAACAAATTAGCAGAGTTCATTTATACAGTGCCTGCTGTTCTTTTCATTCACTTCAAGGCACTAATTCTCCCACCACCCCCTATTTTTCAACAGTCCAGTCTTTATCATCCCACAGTGGATTTGTTTGGGCCTGTGACACTAACTCCATCTTGTGGTAAATAGCCATTTCTGTGAATTTTCTGACGTATTCCTTTGTATGGGACATTTAAACCTTATACCTTCTTGAGTCAAGTAAGTTAAACTGTTGTGGAGTCCTGCCAGCCATTCACAAACCAGTAGAATACAAAATATTAAATTCATGGATGGCTTCATGTTGAAGTGATATATGATGTTGTTTGTATGGCTGTCAGCATCCTTTTACATGCTAGTTCATTGCAATCATCATCTGTGTTTCCTGTTGAAAAACCTGTCTGTGATCTTATCCTCCATGACCTGGGCATACAAGATATCACTTCCCATGGCTTGGATCCAGCCCACTTATGTACGGTGACTCACCGCAATTTGATTCTGACTGTACCCCATCTTCTACGATTTGATTTGGAGATGCCGGTGTTGGACTGGGTTGGACAAAGTTAAAAATAACACAAAACCAGGTTATAGTCCAACAGGTTTATTTGGAAGCACTAGCTATCGGAGTGTTGCTCCTTCATCAGGTGGTTGTGAAGGAGCAGCACCCCGAAAGCTAGTGCTTCCAAATAAACCTGTTGCACTATAACCTGGTGTTGTGTGATTTTTGACTTTGTACACCCCAGCCCAACACTGGCATCTCCAGATTATGATGTTGTGTTAATAGAAAAATGGCTTTAAAATGTGAAGGACTTGAGTGCTTAATATACCATGATACACAATGTACAGAGAAAGATGGACAAAAGGAGGTAAGGTGGTAGCACCGAATAGGAATGATACTGTAATGTTGGAAAGAACGTTCTTTACAAGGTAAACATTAATCAATTTGTTTAGAGTTGAGAAAGCATCAAAATAGTTCGAGAGAATTGGAGGGGCAAATTGGGGAGGTAAAATTGGATATAGGGGTCTGGTCAATGTTGAGGAATTGGGAAGATGTCAGGGGTGGGGATGGCCTTCAGTTTTATAGCTAGTTAATTTTTCCCAGGTGGTGATTCAGGTAATTAAGTCAGAACTCTTCAAAATATCTGCCTTTGCTTCAGAGTTGGTAATTTTTTTCAGAGGCTTCTAGACACATGATAATTGCCCATCAAAAGTTTAAATCTCCAGTACATTGGGACATCTGAGGGTTTCCCAACAAACATCTTTCAGGGTGTGTGGCCGCAATAGCTATTTTATAATTATAACATCTAAATTATGACCATGAAACCGTTGCTGATTGTCAGGAAAAAACAACATGGTTCACTCATGTCCTTTTGGGAAGGAAATCTTCCATCCTTACCTGGTCTGGCATAGTTGTGATTGCAGATCCACAAACAAAATTAAATGATAAAGTTATGTAAGAATGTTAATAGGTTCTTTAGTGTTATTAGCAATTACTTTTTATCCATTGCAACTATCATTTTTGGACCCAATTAAAAACATTCCTGTCAACTCCCCAAACAGTACCTGTGTGAAAGTGGACCCCACATTTGGCCTGAAATATTAGCCACAAAGTTCAAGTTTTACATCTGTATATTTGGTTAAGAAAAATGATTAATGGTATTGATCCATTGATATATTCTTCAAGTCACAGAAACAGCTGCAGCAATGGTGTCATTGGCACTCCTAGCTCCTGGGACTAGCTTCTTTTTTTTCAGCTTGCTTGTACTGCACTGCTTGATCATCATCTGAACTTGCACAGCTGTCTGTCCTTTTTTTTTCTGGTTTCATCCAGTTTTACTTTCTCCAGAAGTTTGGTTTCCAATCTCAGTCTCAGTTTTAGTTCCTCTTAGATGATTTATGAAAACAAATTATTCTTTTTACATTTTTAATTTGTTTTACAAAAACACAGGTTTGAAGAGATAGTTTATGTATTGAGTAATTTTTACAGTTACGTATGATTTGAGTCATTGAAGGACTGGGTTTTGTGTAACTATTAAATAATGTAATGAAATGCGTTGCTTTAACTTCACTACCTCAGTTTCTCGTTTTATTTAAGATAATCCTTAAGTATAGCCTCTTTAGCCCAGCTTTCTATCATCTGATTTAACATCTTCATTTTGAGGCTCAATGTCATACTTTGTTTTATAATGCTCCAGTAAAGCACCTTGAGACATTTTACTAGGTTAAAGGTCCTGTACAAATATAATTTGTTTTGTTTATATTATTATTTCAAAATAAGTTTTTTTTCCCTTCACAGCCCGTTTTCCAACCAGTTCTAGCTGCAGAAGATTTTCAAGTCTTTAAGTCACTGATGTTACAGAAAAACATTGAACTGCAATTACAAGCTCTCCGTATGATTCAAGAGAGAAATGGTAATGAGAGAAAGTAATTGTTTAATTAATTCATAAATAGCATTATTAATTACTAAATCACTATGTTGTCAGGTCTGTTGATAATAATCAATACCTTGCCTCAATAGACACATTTTACTGAAAGGCGATATTGTTAGTGTTTGGATTTTGGATGATGTTAGGAAGGCAATTTATAATATCTGTCAAAACACTGGGTTTGGTCTCCCTACAAAAATCTGTGAAGGAACCAAATACATGCTTGTTACTTTCACTAAGAATTAATTAAAACATAACTTCCCCTTCAAAAAGCCATGTTGATTCTGCCTGATGCTAGCATGATTTTCTAAATATTCCATCATACACTCCCAAATAATAGATACGAGCAATTTCCCTGTTGCAGATGCAAGGCTAATTGACTTACAGCTTCCCGCTTTCCATCTCCCTTCTTTCTTGAATAAATGTTCCATTTGTTTCTTTCCCCAATCTGCAGGGACTCTTCCAGAGTTTAAGGAATCTTCAAAAGATTACAAGCAATGCCTCTATTATCTCTGCCGCTACTTATTTAAAATTCCTGTGATGCAGGCCACTTGTTCTGAGGACTTGTCAGCCTTTAGGTCCAATAAATTTCTCAACTTCTTTTCCCTGGTGGTGTTTAATTGTTTTAAGTCTGTCCCTTTCTTTTACCTTTTGATTTTCAAATGTCTTGGGAAAATTTTCTATGTAGAAAATGTACAAAATACCTATTTAATACATCTGCCATTTCATTGTTTTCTATTATAAATTCCCAGGCTCAATCTGTAGAGGAGAAAGTGAGGTCTGCAGATGCTGGAGATCAAAGTTGAAACTTTATTGCCAGGCTCAATCTGTAGAGGATCAAATCCAGCTTTAGTTAGTCTTTTCCTATTTAAAAGTTTGCATAAATTCTTGCTCCCTGTTTTTATATTTCTCGTTATCTTTCTCTCACATGTTCCTTTCTCCTTCTATTATTGGTTGAGTCACTCTTTGTTAGCTCATCAAATCTGGCCAAACATCTAAACTTATCACTAGTGTTTGTACTTTCTCTTCCAACTTGATACAATCTTTAACTTCCTTATTTCACCACAGGTGACGTATCCTTCTCCAAGAATGTTAATGTTAAGATGAAACTTTGCTGAGAGTTATGGTGTTAGTAGATGCAGCCCCTTTTTAAATCTGAGCCTACATCCGTTGAAATGTGCATACATGAATAAAGCCATGTTGCCCGCAGCCTATTAATTATCTCCTTTAAGGTCTAATACTGCAAGTCTACTGTCCTGCATTCTAGCCTAGTTTCTCGATGTAGGAGCAAATTACTGCAGTGCATCAGGTAGCATCCATGGAGAAAGAGCAAACTTAGATTTTGAATCTAGATGAGTCTTCATCAGAGCTGCGTGAAGTGTGGAGGGGACAGCATTTATGCAATAGTGGGAGTGGGTGGGGGAGGTTGTAACATTGCAGGAGAAACACACACCATTGTTCTGCCATTATCACATTTTGTTACGACACGGGGTAAACCCCCCTGCTAATTTAAACCAGCAACACAGACAAGATTTAACCCGTGCTGTAATCTGTTAAAATTTGAGAGGCCAAGAACAATCCAAAAGGTTACTATTTAAAGTAAGAATTAACAACTTTATTTTTTTAAAAAAGTTTAACAGAGAATAATTAGCTAACAACTATTTACAACTCCTTTCTCTAAACTAACTTTCACTTCCCCTTCTATAATATTGGTCCGATAAAACCCCTAATTAAGATTTACCAGAAATTCAAATTTCAAAACCAGCCAGCTGTCGAATCTTCTCTTTGTATCTTCCTTTCTTGTCGTCTTCTTAGGGTTTCTGTTTCACAGGTCACTGATAGATAAAGTTACCTTTAAGAGAGCTATTCTGTGGGCAGTCTGCATATGTTGGCGGCTTGCCAGTTCTCCTCCATCTGTTTAATTTTTCAGCTTTATACCCCAAAGCATTGGATCATTTCATTGATTTCAATATTGTCAAAATACTAAATTTGAACTTGATTGGAGTTTAGAATCTTTGGGCATAACAAATTGATTGGCCAAATTTGAATTTGTTTTTGTCTCACAGCAACCCAGGTACTGCTAACTGCTGGACTAAATGTTACATTGTAAATTTTCCAGCACTCTTGTGTGCTTGCTAAGTCCTTCAACTCTTTTAAAGGTACTGTAGACCTCTAAGCCTTCATAACCATTCTGATCACTTAATCTGAACTATTAACATTCTTTCTTCCTCAGCATTTCAACCCAGTAGGTCAGTATGTAGTGATTGAGGCGAAGGTAGAGTTTAAGTCAGTAAGTCTAATATGATGAACAGGCAGGGCCATGTTAATGAACATGGTGGGTCTCGTGGTCTGAACTGTATTTATTTTAATGCAAGGAATCTAATAGATAAGGCAGGTGATCTTAGAGCCTGGATTAGTTCATAGAGCTATGATGTTGTAGACATTACAGAAACTTAGTTGAGATGGGTGGGACTGGCAGCTAAATGTTCCAGTGTTTAGAGTTTTAGGTGTGATAGATAGGGGTACAAAAGGGGTGGGGGAGTTGCATTACTGATTAAGGAGAACATCAATCAGTAATAGAACTCGGAGATAAGAAAAGTGCAGTCATTATGTTGGAGTTATACTATCGGCCTCCCAATAGCCAATGGAGATAGAGGAACAGATATGTAAGCAAATCGTGGAAATATGTAAAAACATCAGGGTTGTTGTAGCAAGGAATTTTAACTTCCTCGATATTGACAGGGGCTCAATAGTGCTAAAGGCTCAGATGCACAGAATTTGTTTGGTGCATTCAGGAGGGCTTCTTTGAAACAACATGTAAATAGTCCAACCAGGGAGTGTGCTGTACAAGACCTTGTTCTGGGGATTGAGCCTGACCAGGTGATTGAAGTTTCAGTGCATAAGCATTTTGGGAACAGTGATCATAATTCTGTAAGTTTTAAGGTAGTTTTGGATCAGGATAAGACAGGTCCTCGGGTGAAAGTACAAAACTGGGAGAAGGCTAATTGCAACAGTAGTAGGCAACAACTGGAGAAATTAGATTTGGAATGATTGTTTGAAGGTAAATCCACATCTGACATGTGGGTGTCTTTTAAAGGCCAATTGATCAGAGGTGAGGACCAGCAGGATATAGATCAGTTGGGAAGTTGGGTAGAGAAATGACATATGGAGTTTAATCTGGACAAGTGTGAGGTGATGCATGATGCAAATTGGCAGGTTAAATGTTTTATAAATGGTTTATAATCCCTTATTTCTGTCTATGCAGTTTTATAAATCCTAATCTCTCTCTCTCTATATACTGGATTATAAATCCTTATCTCGCTGTGCTGTTTTATAAATATTAATCCCTCTCTACTGTTTCATAAATCCTTACCTCTTTCTCTCTGTCTCTCTCCCTGCTGTCTTATAAATCCTCACTTCTTTCTCTCTGCAGTTTTATAAATCCCAATCTCTCTCTCTCTGCTGTTTTATAAATTCTTACCGCTCCTATTGCTGTTTTATAAATGCTTAAACCTCTCTCTCTGCTGTTTTGTGAATCCTTACCTTTCTCTGCTGTTTTGAATCCTTACCTTTCTGTCTGTTGTTTTATGAATCCTTATCTCCTCTGCACTGTTTGTCAATCCTAGCTTCTCTCCATGCTGTTTTATGAGGTCATTCCCCTCTCTCCTCACTGTTTTATGACTTTGCCCCTCTTTCTGTGCTGTTTGAGGTCTCACCTTGCTCCGTCTGCACGGTTTTGAGGTCCGTTCCCCCCTCTCCTCTGTTATTTTGAGGTCTGTCCTCTCTTTCTTTGCTGTTTTGAGATTCGTCCCCTCTCTTGGCATTGTTTTTAGGTCACTCCCTTCTCTCCATGCTATTTTAATATCAATGAACTTAAACTTCATCTGAACCTCTTCTATCCATTTTTTAATTTAGATCAAAACTTGTTCTCCAATCATTCTGTATTCATTTACCTTCATTAGCTCCCACTTAAGCAACATATTCATTTTAAAATTCTCATCAAGTCCCTCCATGAACTTGTCTCTCCCTGTTGTTTAAGCTCCTCCAACCATACAACTGCCTGAAGTCTTGGTAGTCTTCCAGTTCTGGTACCTTGCGCATTCTTGGTTTTAATAGCTGCGTCATTGGTGGCCATCTTTCCAGATGCCATGGTCCTCAACTCTGGGAATCCTGCACTAAACCTGTCTGATTCTTTGCCTATTTCCTCCTTTAAGATGCTCCTTAACAAAATGTTTTGACAATGTGCCCTTCACCTTCTGTGATTTGGTGTCAGATTTAATGTAATGATATTCCTGTGAAGAGTTTGAGATATGTTACTACATTAAAGATGCTACATAATAAGTAAGTTATTTTATTAGTCCCTCTTTGTAACTTTCTGTTCCCATTTATGCAATTTAATGTTCTTCCTAATTTTTGAGTCAACTGCAAATTTGAGAGGATAAATCTTTGTTCCTTCATTTGAACTGCTAATATATATAGTGCGAAACGATACTCCAGCCCTGAAATTTAACAAACATAATTTTTCATGTTGCACTGATTAGACTACATTTCTTTTATACTGACTCTTGGCTTTCTACCTCACAATTAGTTGGCAACCCAGATCACAAGTTTGTATCCAATTCCATTTGCTCTCATTTTTGCTGGCAGTGTCTTGATGGAACTTTATCATATGCTTCTGGAAGTCCATGTAAGAATGTCCACAGACACCTTGAAATATAAACAGGAAATGGTAAAATACCCAGGCAGCACTTCTAAAGAGATAAACTGACTAAATGTTTCAAGATGATAATCTGATGATATTAGATATTGTGAACTTTAAGTGATGTATAAAGTTATATTTTTGCATATGCAATAAATATCATGATTAAAGATGAACAAAACAAATATCAAAAGTAAATTAAATGCACAACAAACTGTTTCTGCAAAAGTCCCTGTGAACTGCATTTGTCAAATATCTCAGTTCTAAGGTTCACAGTTCATTATCATGAACATTAGATTGTAGCTGTAGCTAAACAAAGCATGCTAATTTAAATATTTCTAAATTAAAACTGATAAACGTTTAAGGAAAAAATATTGAACAACGCTTTAAATTTTAGGTCTCTTCATTTGGCCCATTCCCAGAGTAATCCAAAACTAACATCTCTCTTCCTATCAACCTGTTGATGGACATCTTCCTCTACTTCAAAAATGATAAGATACACTATCTTCCCTGTGATAAGCCATTTAGTCCTTTCCTCGTGGCAGTCTTATTTCAATTACCTTTTATCGTTGACTGCCTGAGCCAGTGATACACCCTGCTGGACCTAGACCTTCATAGATCTTCCTTTTTGCTTTCTTTCTTCCATGAGAGTAATTCTGGTATCTAAATCTCTTTGCAACTATTGATTAGATTAGATTACTTAGTGTGGAAACAGGCCCTTTGGCCCAACAAGTCCACATGGACCCTCCGAAGAGCAACCCACCCAGACTCGCTCCCCTACATTCACCCTTTCACCTAACCAGGCAATTTAGCATGGCCAGTTCACCTAACCTGCACACTTTTGGACTGTGGGAAGAAACCGGAGCACCCGGAGGAAACCCATGCAGACACATGGGAAGAACGTGCAAACTCCACATAGACAGTTGCCTGAGGTGGGAATTGAACCCGGGTCTCTGGCGCTGTGAGGCAGCAGTGCTAACCACTGTACTACTGTGCTGCCCACAGTTTCCAACTTAGGCATCAATTCCATGTGTCTACCTTATATGTCTTCTACAGTTCTAATGTCCTTTTTAAAATGTTTCCCAAAGATGCATGCAATATTCCAAACTATGTACTAACAAAAGCTTTATATAAATTTTTGTTACTTCTTGATTGATAAATTTCCAGGATACACAGCTTCATTAATCTTAATTTTCTAAAGCTGTTTAGCTTTGGGATATGTGCCTCTGGCTTGCAAATTTCATTCCATTATATATGTAGGAAGACAGAGGAAATCTTGGTAATTATAGACCTGTCAGTTTAACATAATGTGAGTAAGTTACTGGAATCAGAAGAGATGGAGGAAGATATTTTAACCTATAGAATGTTTGAGTTGCATGGGATGTTAAAATAGTAAAAATCTCAAATGCATACATAGTCCATCTACGTCCAGTTTTCATGGATCACACATGACAGAGGCCAGCAACCAAGCTCCTAGGTTACAGATTAGTTTTTCCAAGCACTAGATTAAATTCTGCTGTATGTAGCATGTTTCGTTGGCTTTTGGAAACATAGCATATAAAGAAAAGGGAGGACTAATCAATCTCCCATATAAGAGGTTTCCAGTGCTGCTTATGGACCACAAGAGTCACGATTGCTTCTGCCACTGTCTCTAGCCCACCAAACATAACTTGTTCTTGGTCAACAGTAACACCTTTCTCACCTTGGTGATGAGATCCCTCCTGCCATCTGATCTTTCAGTGATCTGGCCTTCACCCATGCCTTTCTGATCCTTACCTCCCAGCTGCAAATTTTAATCTCCTGGACTCTGATTACATAGCCTCTCTACCTTTCAGTTCTCCCTGCTGACCTTTCCAATCTGATTCCCCTTCCCCCATGTATATCTTTCTTCCTCCCACCATGGCTTTTTGACCGCCTTCCCAAATCATTTTGCTCTCTGTGTCTTGCATCACCAATCTCTGATCTCTAGCTTCTGAACCCATTTTATCCTCCAAGAGGGTAAAGGAGGGAATGAGTCACTCCTTAAAATAGAAAACCAGCATGTAATATGAAAAGGCAATTTATAATTTATAGTAATCATGTATTAGATCTTATCTACTAATGTGGTCAAATAATACCAAGCAGTTTGTGTTTTCATTTGATTGAAATATTTTAATGTGACAAATCACTGCTGTAATTAATTTTCTCACCTGAATTGTTTTTTATTTTATCGAAAACTTGACATTTTAGTGGCAAAATAGTTCATAGTAAGATGTTTACAACTTGATTGTAAAAAGTCTTTGTTTTTTTCCTTTGCAGGAGTTCTCCCTGAATGTTTGACAGATGGAGAGGACAAAATCAGTGAACTGGAACAACAAGAACTTAGGATATTGAGAGAGGTGCTGAGGTGAGTAGTTGTTAGATTACATTCCGGATCATTCTATGCTACTCAGCACTTATTAAAATGTACTAATTTAGATGAGGTAAAGCATTAACATAAATAGTTGTCAGATTCTAATATATAATTACTAATTGCTAAAGGATAATACGTTTTTCTTCACTGGTGCATTTTTTCACACAGACTAATAAATTGATCAAACCATTCTGTAAAAGCACAAGAGTCATAAGTAAGGTTGCTGCAGCTCACCACTTTATTTATTACAATCTGTGCATGAATTCAATTCTTACCTCTCAAACCTAGTCCAGTTTAAATGACAATATGTAGCTCAAAGCAAGTTGCTGTGGTAAATATTTGGAGTTGAACATATATTCTTAGAGAGTTTGGATATAAACAATGTCTTAAGTTCTTTGGATGAAAACCATGCATCTTATTTGTAGTGGCTTGTGTATTTTGAGCTGATTATTGATTACAACAACCCAATATTTAGAGCACAATTTTCCAAACCCTGAGGCAAGTAAGCAGCTTACTTGCCCATATAGGGATATTTTGGCACAGAGGCCATGGTACTAGCATGTGGATTTAGGAAGCAGTGAAGCATCTTGTGAAGATGCACATGTCACTGAAATGTGCCACAGTGCTACATCAACATCAACATCAGAGGTGATGCATGTGCCTGCACTTTATGTGGCAAACACTGTGTGTGCATGAAGAGCATAGAGATGCGTGAACGAGAAAGGAGAGGCATACTTAGGAAGCCAAGGCTTCAGGTAGTTAGAATGTATTTCTGTGGTTAGCCCAGGCTATGAGCCACTTCTGGTCTGGGGACTTGGCCATGGTCAGTCAGATGATTGGTCCAGTTCAAGTCCAGTGATTAACACATTTTAGTCTGGGCACTGGACTATCATCACCACTAGGAATTGAGCAAAATCAATTCAGATCAGTCATCTTGCACAATCAGTCAGGAGAGGACCAGGGCCAGTCAGCAATGTCCTGCAAAACACTGGGAAATGGACCTAGACAATCAGGGGCTCAGTTTTATATAATCTGGGGTGTTTTGGGGTCTGACTTTTGTCATGTTAATCTGTCCACAGATTCAAGTCTTGGGATTGGCCTGATTGTATTTGATAGCTGAGGAATTGTGTAATTCTAGGGAGCAGTTGAATATAACAGGGAAGGAATCTGGTAGGTTGGGGAAGGAGACTAGATTGCCTGAAAGGAGTTATCAAGGTAAATCATGTTCACTCTGGCTGCAACATGTGGAGAGTACAGGGACAGCAAAGGCATCGCTTTGCCTTATGCTCATAGTGGATCAATCAGCCTAACCTTCTGTCTGCACTGGCAAGTCATAAAGTTTCAAAGTCGGCAAGCTTCAACATCACGCATGATTGTAGTCAAGGGTATGGTGGTGGTCATGAGGGTCATTGGGAAATCAGGGATAACCTACAATAAGGATGGTGAAGAATTTGGGGATATTGTGAGTCATGGGGAAGCTTGCAGCAAATGTAAATGTAAAGTTTATCATATGGATCTGAAAATCAAAAAGTTTCTGATATCAAAATGGGAGGAATAAGTCAAACTTTCATTGAAAAGGGATGGAGCTAATGGCTGTAAAATAAGGTGATCTATAGTACTAATCCAGTGATTAATCAATGCTAACCATGTCCTTTCAATTCCCATTTAATCAGCAAATCAATGCACCAAAGTGTAGGGTGCCTTCTGTATCATTCCAACTCCATTTTGATTTAGTCTTCTCCCTCTATCCCTACCTTTCCTTCTCCTTTGGTGTTACTGCCTTGTCCTAATGGAATGTGCACATAAATTGAATAATGGGAAATACAGGTAATTTACTGATGGTGAAAAAAATCATGGGTAATTTGGTGATGGGAAAAGCTGTTTGGTGGGAGACTAATGGAAGATCTAAACCTCTCTTGACCAATTGTACCTTCATCAGCACAAATACAAAAATATTGAAATGTTACAGGGAATATTTGCATGGCTCCTATGCCAGGATAACATGCACATTTTTGACGTCTTATGCATTTTTAAGGTCTTATGATGCAATAGTGGCATTCCTACTGCTGGGTACAAAGATCCGAGTTCAAGTCCTATCTCAAGAAGTGATGGCCACAGGGGTGTGTCATTACTTGTCTGTACAGTTAGCTCAGTTGCGAGAGTGTTTGACTGACGATCTAAAGTTCCTTGGTTCAGTTGTGCTCACTTCAGCACCAGACATTAGAGGAGGCAAGTAAATAGATAGTGACAGAAGTGCAGAACACCCCACCACCTGCAAGGTCCCCTTCAAGCCACTCATCATCCTGACTTGAAAGTATATTGGGGTTCTTGTTGCTCGGTCAAAATTCTGGAATTCTCTCCCTAAGGGCATTGTGAGTTGGAGGAACTGCAGTAGTTCAAGAAGACAGGTCACCACCACTTTCCCAAGGACAATGAGGGATAGGCAATAAATACCGGCTAGCTAGTTAACAAGCAATGCTTACGACTCATGAGTAAATAGAAAAATAAATATCCAATAATTGAAAATCCATGTCCTGAATGAGCCCTTGGAAGATTTATTTTACATTCTCACTGCTCAACTTCCACACTGGTGTTGAGCAATCCTGCTGACTTGTCTACCCTTGCTGACTTTGAAGTCTTCGACAGATGTCCCTTGACATAGACTTTGAGGGCACAGCCTGCTGAGAATTTCCTTCACAGAGGCGGGTTCACCCTCCTTGGTCTGAGCTGCTAAAGCTTGTAGGGCACCTTTGGAGTGTTCTGAGAAGAAGCTGCTGGGGTGCCTGCTGTTGCTTCTCCCTGTGAGTTAAAACACAGTTACTGAGTTGGAATTTCAGAGATGTTGCTATCAATTGTGTCACAAGATTAGAATTGATCATTTTGATGACCAAAATGGTGGTAATATATCTAGAATAGTAAAATAATTATGTGTGCCATGAAATGTAAGCAGATTTTAGCAATGTTAAGCATTTTATTGGATGATTTAAGATTTATCCATCTGAGTAATTAGTATCAATATTTAGGGTTAAATTGTTAAAAGACTTGCATTGTGTTACATAGGAGTTACTAAGTATATTCAAGGCTGTTCTAAACAGATTTTTAAACAGTAAGGAATTCAAGGGTTGTAAGAAAAAGGAAAGAAAGTGGAATTAAGGATCAGATTAACAATGACCTTGTTGAATAAAGCACGGAAACAGATACTTTGGTCCAACTTGTTCATGCCAACTAAGTTTCCCAAACTAAACTTGTCCCACTTGCCTGTGTTTGGCCCATATCCATCTAAATTTTTCCCATTCATGTAGCTGTCCAAATGTCTTTTAAATGTTGTAACTGTATCTGCATCTACCATTCCTGCATTCCACCCTGTTTGTGGAAAAGGTTCCCCCTCAGGTCCCTCTTTAATTTTTCTCCTCTCATCTTAAAAACATACACATGGCTGAACCACATGGTGTACTATTTCTCCTACACTATGGTCTTAAGAAAAAAATTGATATAAAACATAAAACAGTACAACGCAGTTTATACTGACCATGGTGCTTTTCTAAGCTAAATTGATCTACTTGCACATGGTCAATATTCCTGTATTCTCTGCCTGTTCATGTGTCTGTCTAAATACCTCTTAAACGTTGCCATTGTATCTGCGATTTGCTGAAGCTAATGATTACATTTTCTCAAATGTTAGGCAAGATTGAAATGAGTTATTTTCTCAAATGGCTAGTTCCTTTTGGCTGTTTGCATGCATATAAATAGAAAGTTTAGATTTTCATTCGTTCCACAGAATAATTTAATAGCTGCCAATTTTACGAAAATAAATAAACTGTAAAAGTATGAATCTAAGTGTGAAGATTCACACTTGCAGTCAGCTGCTAGGAACAATTATAAATAAATGGGAACTTCCAAATTTATGGCAGCAACCTTAAGAGAGCCTGAATTGCCTGCTTATTATTGATATTGTTTTTGGAATTGTTGTATTGGCCTGGTCATATTTTATATTGCCCCAATTGGAGCACTTTGTGCACATTTCACTCCCTTTACACACATACAGACAGGCACAGGCGGGAAAAATGGTGGGTGTTATGAGCAGAGGGAAACACTGGGAAGGCAATTTCATGGTTCCTATGCACAGATAATTTCTATCTCCAGATGCTTTCACTTGTTTGCAGGAGACACTGATGACTGGTTCACATTTAAAAAAGTCTCTAACTTATTAATTAAAAGTCATATCTTACAGCAACAGGTGAAGGAAAAATAAACTTTTTTTCAACCTTGAAGTGTTTATTACTACAGAGAGAGACAGCTCCTGGGATTAGAGAGCAGGTGGCTTCTTACTAGCTTGTTCGCAGGCCTGGAAGCTGATCACATTATTGGTAGGCAGAAGGGCCTTTGTCATTGATAATTGGATACTAATCCACAGACCAGTCAGCTATTTGCCAGTTGAATTTCCATTTGTACACAGCCCTTGGCTCTAGCTCATCTGCAAACCATTCACTACTGCTTGAACCAGCAGCTGTGTAAATAACATTTGCAATGAGTTTCACTCTACTTGCTTTCAAAAAGTGCGTCAGCACCTCAACAAGCCTTGGTTTTTATAACATGTCTTCTCCCATTTCAACCCACAATCGAAAATGCAGAAAAATAAAAAGATATTGTCTTTATATAACATTGTAGTCTTCCATAATCTTCCAATAAAATCAGAATAAGCCCATGTACTTTGGTGTTACACAAACTTTGTGAAGAAAAAAATTTCTTTAACTTTAAATATGCAGTTGTGAGGAGAGCCAATAGTCATTTTGAAATTGGAGATATTGTACGTTTAGTAGATTTGGGTTCAAAAGACATTGTAGAGGCATTGGTTGTAATCTTCAAAAATTCCTTAGATGCTGGAACAGTTCCAGTGAATAGGAAGTAACAAATGTAACACCTTCATTCAGTGGCCTGAAGCATTTGTCTGCATATGATCTCACCTTTGAGTTAAACCTTGAGTTTACTGGTGCAAAGTATTTTTCAAAGCTCAACATGAAGCAGAGCTTTTGGTTTGTCCACTTAGCCAAAGAGTCTCAACAGCTTACAAAATTTAGTACTCTATTATCCCCAGTAGACAGAGATCATTAATCATATATTAACACTGGGAATTCTTTCAAGTGCATGTGCAGTTATTAAATAAGCAATCAATCATTCAAGCTCCACTTGAGGAAAAAAACTCTCCGTAGATCAAAAAATTGTCAATCAGAAATATTACATGGTTAAAAAAAAATTGCTGCTCTTTGGTACTCATAAATCTATCAGTCTTCCACTAACAAAGAGTAGGCACCCTTTCACTTCTCAGTTCCCCAGGTCTACCTTGTGTCCTGACTCCAACAATTAAGTATCTATTATTACATGGAACCTTTTCCTGAGTTATAACAACACAGAGCCATTCTTACTGTTCTTGACACCCCCCCTTCCCCAATCGCCTCCATAGAACATATATATTTTAACAGCCTTCTCAGTGGTACACTAACTCCAGAATTCCTAAGAAGGTGTCTACTTCTGTCTCTGTCTGACATCTTCACTGACTGCATATAACCTTTCAACTGCTCGTCAGTAAAACCTGAACCATCCTCGGTGACCTATTGAAAACCTTGCAATAAGCCCCCCCACTGTTGCGGGGTGGAATAGGTTGGAAGGCGATAGCCTAGTGGTATTATCACTGGACTATTAATTCAGAGACCCAGTAAGATTCTGGGGACCCAGATTCAAATCTCACCATGGCAAATGGTGGAATTTGAATTCCGAGAATAATCTGGAAATAAGAGACTAATGGTGACCATGAAACTGTTTCAGTTGTCAGAATTGGAAGTTGGTTCATTAATATCCTTTAGAGAAGGAAATCTGCCATCCTCACCTGGTCTGGCCTACATGTGACTGCAGACCCACAGAAGTGTGGTTGATGCATAACTGCCCTCTGGGCAGTTAGGGACTGGGCAATAAATGCTGGCCTAGCCAATGACACCCTCATCCTATGAATGAATTTTTAAAAAAATCAATGTCACCAACTATTGAAAGAGTCAAAATCTTCAGTTTATCCTGAAGGTCATATTCTTACAGAATGCTCTTCATTACTATCAATCATTTAATGCAAACAAAAATCCTTCATCTAACTAAGAGATTTGAAGTTGGCAACATCTTTTAAACATACTTACTAAAAGATTCCTAACTCCACAAAAGAGTTCCTCCTCAAGTTTCATGCAGGCTTCATGTATCCACCCACCTTACTGAAGATCTTTAACTCAGTGAAATTCACCAAAGGTCTTTCGACAGCATCTTCCAAACTCAAGACTACTTCCATCTAGAAGGACAAGGGCAGCAGATACATGGGAACATTGCCCAAGTTCCCCTCCAAGCCATTCACCATCTTGACTTGAAGATATATTGCTGTTCCTTCACTGTCGATGGGTCAAAATCTTGGAATTTTCTCCCTAAGTGCATTGTGAGTCAACCTAAAACACATGGACTGCAGCAGTTCAAGGCAGCACTGTGATTCAATGGTTAACACTGCTGCCTCACAGCACCAGAGACCTGGGTTTGATTCCACCCTTGGGTAACTGTGTGGAATTTGCACATTCTCCTTGTGTCTGTGTGGGTTTCCTCCAGGTGGCCCCGGTTTCCTCCCACAGTCCAAAGATGTGCAGGTTATGTGGATTGCCAATGCTAAATTACCTACAGTATCCAGTAATGTGCAGGCTAAGTGGATTAGTCATGGGAAATGTGGGGTTACAGGGATCGTGTAGAGGGGTGGGTTTGGATGGGATGCTTTTCAGAGAGTCGGTATGGACTCGATGTGCCAAATGACCTGTTTCCACACTGTAGGGATTTTTTGATTCTTCTATGATTCTAAGGCAGCTGACCACCACCTTCTCAAGGATTACTAGAAACAGTCCATAAATGCTGACCAGCAATAATGCTAAGTGTAAACAACAAAACTCAGTAAAATTTAAAATTGAGGCAGTTATTTAAGGGCTGAACCTGGTGTCACTTTCGATATCTGTCAGGTTGTAATCTTCCACTTTTTCTGCACTGGTTGAAATGGCTGGAGAGAATCAACTGGGTAGTTTAAATTACTGTGTCCCTACCTATATTTTCAGCCGCCAGATGGATTTGCTCAATGTTGGGATTTGGCCATATAAAATTTGGCCCATTTCAATATTTAGGTATCCTAGAGAAGAATTATTTTGAAAAATCTCGTGCCCTAAAGACAAAAGTGTAAATCTTTTTTTCATGTTTAACTCTTACTATTTTTGATGTCTTCTGTCAAAAACTGAATTTGATGTATTATTTGTACAATCCAGGTGGAAGCCATAAAGCACAGGATGAAAATCCTTTGCAATTTCATTCTTCCCATCCGCAAGACTTAAATGCCTTGTTGAAAACCTAATTTGATGTTTGGCAACAACTGCTACCTCAGTAATCTGCATTTTTTTTTTGACATATGCATTTTCATGCGTTCATCAGACAATCAAAAGATGAGTATGAACGGGAGGTAGCAAAGAGATATGCTACTGAGGCAGGAGCCAAAGCTGGATCAACACAAAGTGACTTAGAGAAAGCAATTGTGGAGAATGCACAACAGGAGGAAGCTCGGCTTTCCAGACAACACGAACAAGGAAAGGAAAATTTACAACGGGTAATAAAATCATTTAAGATGGTACTTAAGTTTGTGATAAAATGCCATCCTCTACATCTAAGTTACAACATTTAGAAATTCTGTTGTAATATTGAATAGGATTATAAACCCGAATTCTGGGCTGAGTATCAAAGGAATGGACTTCATTATTTATTTCAGATATGATTGTCCAGATGCTGTTCATAGTCTTTCAGCAAAGATTTCTGGTTTCAGACATCTAATCTAATATGGAGCCCTCTACAGATGATATGTGATATTTGTGAACAGTATGGAGGTTCTTCACCTGGTGAATTTAAAGAATCCGCATTGAAGCATGCAAACAAATCTGAAACATTAATTTTTTTAAAGATGAGATTCCACACTTATAAAATTAACTTTTCGGGTCAATTTTGAGTAGCATTTATTACTACTATCTATTGAGAATTAACTTACTCCTGATTCGTCTACCTGAGTGTTTTGATGCCTTTGCAATGTTTATTATCCTGGGTTTATGACAATAAAGTAATGTCTGTATAGATTCCGTCAGTAAAAGCTGTGGTTGTGCAGAATATCACTGATAATAACTTTCAGATCTCCAAATTAACTGTGCAAGTGCATGGTAACAGCATCACATAGACCATTGATTGAATCTGGACTGATCCTGGTCTACAATACACATTTAACCACAAAGCGTGGTGTTCTTAGTGTCACTTCTACAAACAAGCCTAAAAGCCAGTATATGAAGCCTGTTGACTGATAATACTGACAGAAACTAATAACAGGTTAATTTCAGGCAATAGGTTCTTTTGTACCAAAGCTTTTACATATCTACTGGCTACTGAGCAGTTACTTGTATAAAATCATACATATTATACAAAATAGTCTTGGAGTATTCCGAACCATTAATTATCGCAATCAGCCCAGCACCTTGTTCAATATGGCACTACCAGTTTGTGCTTGAACATTGTTTCTGACCTTACCTTACAATAGAGTTTTGTTTCTACTTTTGTTTCAATCTAGAGAATCTGTATTTGTCACCACAAGATCTAATTTGAGCACATTAACAAGTGTTAAGAAATGTTTTCAAGAATTGTACATAGAACAAATGCTGAGCTGAACCCTCTTTTAACCCCAATTAATTTGGCAACAAACATCAAATTATTTAAAGCTTCTTGAAACTTCAATGTGCTATGTAGAAGTTAAGACTAATTAATGTCTACCTTGCCCATGCTCATTCTCTTCCTGGTAACCCTGTTTGTATGCACTTCTCTGGTTAGCTCCTGATTTCCAACAGTCTGTTCACCTTTATCTGTTTTGATGTTTCTATTTCTTTTTCTCATTTCAGTTTGGGTAGGAAGGAAATTGTGTACTGTCATGTTGGAACAATTGACCATATTTCACAGAAAGGATTATTACAAAAAGTGACTTTTTAAAAAGTGTAGTGTATTTGTGAATGTTTTAATTGAGGAACACAAGATCATCGCTTTTCTTATGATACTAATTAGCTAACTTTGTTGTTTCTCAGATTTTAAATAGTTAAAAAAAATACTGAGTTATACTGATGAAGGCAATTTATTAAACTTTGAAAATTTAAAATAGAAGAAATTTTTAAAAAATGTCTAACTCTCCAAAACGTTTAGACTTCGAGTCATAGAGTCATTAGGATATATAGCACGGAAACAGATCCTTCAGTCAAACCCGTCCATGCCGACCAGATATTATAAACAAATCTAGTCACATTTGCCAGCATTTGGCCCATATTCCTCTAAACCCTTCCTATTAATATACCCATCCAGATGCCTTTTAAATCTTGTAATTGTACCAGCCACCACCACATCCTCTGGCCCTTCCATACATGTACCACTCTCTGTATGAAAATGTTGTTACTTAGGTCCCCTTTAAATTTTTCCCCTCTCACCTTAAACCTATGCCCTCTATTTCTTGACTCCCTGTGGTGTAAAATTATGTCCCAATACATGTGTGAATCATAATGTAACACATGTATTGGGCCAAGCAGTGGAATGTGGTGTAAAATTCCAAGCAGTGGAATGTGGTGAAACGGTTAAAAATTATGTCCCAATACATGTGTGAATCTAACCGGAATGGAGGTGTTGCTTAGTCCCGTGTGAATCTTCTTATCTGTATGTAACCAGAATGGAATGTGTTTTTTAGCCTTGCTCTGCTGTTCACATGAATGTTTATATCTGGAAAAGAGTATATCAGCTGGAAAAGTCTCCAGTTCGGTGAGTCTGCTCCGGGGTTACGTTTAACCGCCGAGCGTGGGTTGTTGGCAACCGCTCTACGAGAACTGATGGCTCCCAGTTTTGGTAACATGTAGAGTGAGTATAAGCCAGACCCGTTCTGGCGACGCTGCGGGGAATAAAATGCCCATATTCTAGCAGACTCGCCTCTTGGTCGTTTGTTCTGTGTCAGACTACTCTCCTACGAACCTGACCTTGAGAATTTTTTTTTAAAACACTCCCCCACCCCAGAGAGAGGACCTTGTCTATATACCCTCTCCATGCCCTCAGGATTTTATAAACTTCTATAAGATCACCCCTCTGCCTCCAACCCTCCAAGGAAAACAACCCCAGCCTATTCAGCCTCTTCATGTAGCTCAAATCCTCCAATACTGGCAACATCGTTGTAAATTCTTTCTGAACCCTTTCAAGTTCCACAACATCCTTCCGATAGGAGGGCAAACCAGAATTGCACACAATGTTCCAAAAGTGGCCTAACCAATATCCTCATGACCTCCCAACTCCTACACTCGATGCTCTGACCAATAAAGGAAAGCATACCAAACGCCATCTTCACTATCCTATCTACCTGAGACTCCACTTTCAAGGAATGAAAAACTCCAAGATCTCTTTGTTCAGCAACCTTCCCCAGACCTTACGATTAAGTGTATAAGCCATGCTCTGATTTGCCTTTGCAAAATGCAGCACCTCACATTTAGCTAAATTAAACTCCTTCTGCCACTCCTCGACCCATTGGCCAAATTGATCAAGATCCCACTGTGTTGTTTCACTGTCCACTACACCTCCAATTTTGGTGTCATCTGCAAACTTACTAACTTATACCTCCTATGGTCACATCCAAATCATTTATATAAATGATGATAAGCAGTGGACCCAACACCAATTCTTGTGGCAGACCACTGGTCACAGGCCTCCAGTCTGAAAAGCAACCCTCCACCACCATCCTCTGTCTTGTACCTTTGAGCCAGTTCTGTATCAAAATGGCTAATTTTCTCTGTATTCCATGAAATCTAACCTTGCTAAGCAGTCTACCATGAGGAACATTGTCAAACGCCTTGCTGAAGTCCATATAGATCACGTCCAGTGCTCTGCCCTCATCAGTCCTCTTTGTTACTTCTTCAAAAACTCAATCAAGTTAGTGAGACATGATTTCCCAGGTACAAAGCCATGTTAACTATCCTGAATCAGTTCTTGCCTTTCCAAATGTAAATCCTGTCACTCATGATTCTCTCCAACAACTTGCCCACCATTGATGTCAGTCTCACCTGGCTTTTGCTTACAACTTTTCTTAAATAGTGGCACCACATTAGCCAACATCCAGTCTTCCTAGCTTCCCACAGATATTGAGGTACGCCTGATCAGATCTTGGGGATTTAGCCACCTTAAGATATCTAGCACCACCTCCTCGGTAATATGGACATTTTTCAAGATATTATCATCTATTTCCCCACAATCTGTATCTTCCATGTCCTTCTCTACAGTAAACACTGATGAAAAATACTCGTTTAGTATCTCCCCCCTTCTCCTGCGATTTCACACATAGGCTGCCTTGCTGATCTTTAAGGGGCCCTATTCTGTCCCTAGTTACCCTTTTGTCCTTAATGTATTTATAAAATCCCTTTGGATTTTCCTTGACCCTATTTGCCAAAGCTATCTCATGTCCCCTTTTTGCCCTCCTGATTTCCCTCTTAAGTATACTCCTACTGCCTTTATACTCTTCTAAGGATTGACTCAATCTCTGCTGTCTATACCTGACATATGGTTCCTTCTTTTTCTTAACCAAATCTCAATTTCTCTAGTTATCCAGTATTCCCTCCACCTAACCAGCCTTGCCATTCACCCTACAGAAATAAACTGTCTCTGGACTCTCGTTATGTCGTTTTTGAAGTCTTCCCATTTTTCATCCATTTCTTTACCTGTGAACATCCGCTCCCAATCAACGTTTGAAAGTTCTTGCCTAATACTGTCAAAATTGGCCTTCCTCCAATTTAAAACTTCAACTTTAGATCCTGTTTGTCCTGTTCCATCACTATTTTAAAACTAATAGAATTATGGTCACTGGCCCCAACCTGCTGTATTTCCCAAGACTAGGTCACGTTTTGCGCCTTCTCTAGTCGGTACAACCACACACTGAATTAGAATATTTTCTTGTACACACTTAACAAATTCCTCTCCATCTAAACCCTTAACACTATGTTAGTCCAAGTCAATGTTTGGAAAGTTACAATCCCCTACCATGACCACCGTTTTATTCTTACAGATAGCTGAGATCTCCTTAATAATTTGTTTCTCAATTTCCTGCTGACTATTGGGGGGTCTATAATACAATCCCAATTAGGTGATTATCTCTTTCTCATTTCTCAGTTCCACCCAAATAACTTCCCTGGATGTATTCCCAGGAATATCCTCCCTACGTACAACAGCAATGCTATCCTTTCTCAAAAATGCCACTCCCCTCCTCTCTTGCCACCCTCCATTATCCTTCCTATAGCATTTGTATCTTGGAATATTAAGCTGCCAGTCCTGTCTATTCCTGAAGAAGGGCTTATGCCCGAAACGTTGATTCTCCTGCTCCTCGGATGCTGCCTGGCCTGCTGCGCTTTTCCAGCACCGCACTTTTCAACTCTGGTCTCCAGCATCTGCAGTCCTCACTTTCTCCCTGTCTATTCCTGAGCCAAGTCTCTGTAATTGCTCTGATATCCAGTCCCATGTTCCTCGCCACGCCCTGAGTTAATCTGCCTTCCCTGTTAGGCCTCTTGTATTGAAAATAAATACAGTTTAATTTATCAGTCCTACCTCTTTCTCTGCTTTGTTCCTGCCTGCACTGACTGTTTGACTTGCTCCTTTTCTCAACTGTACCAGTGTCAGACTGATCGCTTTCCTCACTTTCTCCACCTTGCTACTTAAATTCTCCCAAGCAGCTCCAGCAAATCTCTCTGCCAATATATTAGTCCCCTTCCAATTCAGGTACAATCTATTGTTCTTGTACAGATTACTTCTAGTCTGTAAACTGTTGTGATAAGACCTGTACTTCTTGTACAGATTACTTCTAGTCTGTAAACTCTTGTGATAAGACCTGTGGACTATTATCACTAATAAGTTGTTTTGGATAACCAAACCACACAAAGATCTCCTCTGGTCTTTCAATGGTATTCTCTGAAGCAGTCCTCTTCATGATGATCATTTCAGGCCATTTAGTACGTGTGTCAACCACTATGAAAACATCGCTATGTAAAAAGCGCAATATATGGATTCTTTTCTATGACCAATGTGGAATGTATAGTTGATTGAATTGTGATGGAACGATGACCATCATTTCCTCGAAGCTGCAAATGTGCACCTGCTCCAATATTCTGCGCATTGTGGCACCGACTTCTGTTACTGCAAGTTGCTGCTGTTCACGGACTTTAGAGGCTTATCCAGCCAGTAAGGAAATGAGAGGGCACACTAATGATGACTTTCATTCCTCATAGGAGATGTCCTGTTTATACAGATAGTTCTAGCTTCCGTATAACATGTTGGCCCACTAAAGACTGAAAGTGGGAATACTCTTAATAACTATGGGGAAATGGCAGACATGTTGAATAATTACTTTGCCTCCGTATTTACGATAGAAAAGGGATAGCTTAGTAGAAGTCCGAGGAAGTTACTATTAAAGGGAAACTGAGATTGAATAAAATTAATGTAAGTAAAGCATCAGTAATAAGGAAATTAATGGAATTGAAGAGTGATAAATCCCCAGGAGCTGATTCTTCCATGCAAAGGTGTTAAAGGAAGTATGAGAGCACATTTTAGACACCCTAACTATAATCTTTCAGAGTTCCCTGGTTACTCCTGTTCCTGCATTTTAGAAAGGCGAAAGAGGAAAACCTGGGAATTACAGACCAGTTAGCCTAAAATATGTGGTGGGAAATTGTTGGAATCTATAATCAAGAATGAAGTAACTGAATTCTTTGAACATTTTTAGTTAATCAGGGAGAGCTAACATGGAATCATGACAGTTAGGTCATGCCTAACAAACCTCCATTGAATTGTGAGAATAGGTGACACAGACAGTGCACAGGGGATGTCTGTGCATGTCATTTATATCGACTTCCAGAATTCATTTGATAAAGTCCCACATAAGAAACTGTTAACTAATGTAGAAGCCCAAACTGAGAGAAAATTATTGACATGGCTGGGAAATGGATTGAGTAGGTACTTAATAGGTACTCAAATTGGTAGGATGTGACCAGTGGGTTCCCACAATGATTTATGTTCAGGCCAAATTTATACACATTATTTTACCGATTTGGCTAATGGCATAAAACCAAATTAGTTGCGGATGCAAAGTTAGGCAGCATTGTAGACAGTGTAGATGATGATAGTATAAAATTACAAAGGGGTATCGATAGACGTAGTGAATGGGCTTAACTAGCAGATGGAATTCAATGTAAGCAAGTGTGAGATTATCCATTTTGGACTGAGAAAGCATGCATCTGGTTA
Source organism: Chiloscyllium plagiosum (assembly GCF_004010195.1). Lineage (NCBI taxonomy): Eukaryota > Metazoa > Chordata > Chondrichthyes > Orectolobiformes > Hemiscylliidae > Chiloscyllium > Chiloscyllium plagiosum. The sequence goes on from NC_057718.1 coordinate 57,155,063, forward strand.
CTTCTAGATGATGTGAAGTTAAATACTGTGAATGTACAAAGAGACTTGGCGGTTCAGGTGCATAGATGTTTAAAATGTCATGAACAAGTGCAGAAAGCTAATGGTATGCTGGCCTTTATATCTAGAGGACTGGAGTACAAGGATGCAGAAGTTACACAAAACCCTGGTTAGGTGCCAATTGAAGTACAGTGAGCAGATCTGGCACCACAACTTTGTATGGATATATTAGCCTTGGAGGGAGTACAACGTAGGTTTACAAGACTGCTAACTGGATTTCAGGGGTTAAGCTGTGAGGAGCAATTATACCAATTAGGCCTGTTTTCTGTATAGTTTAGAAGGTTAAAGGGTAACCTGATCAAAGTCTTCACAATATTAACAGGAAAAGACAAAATAGTCAAAACTAAACTTCACTGGTTGAGGATTCTAAAACTAGGGGACTTAGTCTGAGAATTAGCGCCAGATCATTCAGTAGACATGTTAGGAAGCACTTCTATGTATAAGGGTGGTAGGTGCATGGAACCTTCTTCAAAAAACAGCAGTCAATGCTGGATCAGTTGTTAATTTTAAATCTGAAATAGATAAACTTTTGTTAAGCAAAGGCATTAAGGGATATGGAACAATGGTAGATATATTGAGTGAGCCATGATCTCATCGAATGGAGGAACAAGCTTAGGGGCGGAATGCCTACTCCTGCCTACATTCCCTCATATTGCTTCATTTCTGCGATTGTTCCTGTGTTCTTGCTGCGAAGTATCACATTCAACACATTTGATCGTTTTGGATCATTTCTGGAGTACTTTTTAACTTGTCCTGCCATTACCACAGTGCTATCCACATGCTCGAAGTAAGGACCCTTTGGCAATGGTAATCTAGAAAACCCATGAGCATTCCCATGTCAGTTGGATTGCTGATACTTAATTGTCTAAGTGTGAGCTGATAGCAACAATGTCTACCTCTGCAATATGGCTCACTACTAGAAAAGCTATCTTTGTTTGATTGCAGTGGTAACTTTGGGTCAAAATTGTCAGGATTTCTGCATTTAATAAATGCTCTTTGGCTTGTTTAAAGGGCCTTTTATATTGATCTTCACATTTCATATTCTTGTTATTGGCATAATAAATTGTGTAATCACTTAAGACTGGTTGCAAGGTTGGAAAGAAATACCTTCCATAGTAATTTAGCAAACCCAAAAATGACTATAGTTTATATTTTTAGGTGTTTATGATTCAGTGTTACAATGTGGCAGTAAAGCCTTCTGCTAATTAAACCAAACAGACAGAAAAGCTCACCTCACCTCATTATCTGTTAAAAGTATGAGTGACAGAGAATTACCCAAATTCTACTACTTAACAAAAAATATCAATTTTATTCTTTAACTCTAAAATGAACATTAAACTCTAAGCCTCCTTTCTCTTAAATATTTGTTATCTACCTCCCATTCTATAACAATATACTGATCCAATAAAGCCCCTATTAAATTTACAGAAACTTAATTTTTCAGAACCAGACAGCGGCTGTCATCTCTGGTGTCCGTCTTCCCTGGGTCATCTTTGGTCATCTGCTGCAAAGGTGCTTCATATGAAAAAGGTACTGTTGATAGAGAGTGTTTTCAGGCAGTTTGTCTGGCAATGGCAGGTAGTGCTCTTTCTGGCTAACTGTCCAAAATGACCGTTTTTATCCCCCAAACATTGGATCGTCTCATTGGTATAATGTTGTCAAACAGTAAAATTCGAATTCAAATTAAATTTGAACTCATGTGAAAACAACTGGTATCTATGTTACAGCCAAAATGTTACATCTTTCAATTTTACAGCAAACTCTGTGACATGACTTGCCAGCTTTCACTCACTCTTAAAAGTACAGTCCACGCCTTCAACTTCAATTTCAACACTCAGTTACAATCTTTACTTTTGAAGGTGATTTGTATCATCTCTTAGCACCAATGACATAGGTTAAGTAGTGAATAGACGATTTTAAAAATTTCTGTCAGTCTTTCCTCACTCTTGGACCATAATCTTCAAACCTCTACAGAGAAGCATCTGAATTGTGGAGATGTTCCTTTCCATTTCTCCCCATGACTAAAGTACCACCTATGTAGCTCTGGACTCCTTCCAATTCACTTAAAAACAGAGAAAGTGAGGACTGCAGACTCTGGAGAGTCAGTCAAAAAGTGTGATGCTGGAAAAGCACTGCAGGTCAGAGAGTATCTGAGGAACAGGGGACCTGACGTTTTGGGCATAAGCCCTTCATCAGCAATGTAAAGGGGGAAGGGGGCTAAGAGATGAATGAGGGGGTTGGGGTGGGGGTAGGGGGAAGGTAGGTGGGATGGTGATAGGTGGACACAGGTGGGAGGTAATTATGATAGGTCATTGCAGAAGGTGGAACGGATAGGTGGGAAGGAAGATGGACAGGTAGGATAGGTCAAGAGGATGGTGCCGAGTTGGGAGAGTTGGATCTGGGATAAGATGGGGGTAGGGGAGGGGAGATTTGGAAACTGGTGAAGTCAGTGTTGATACCATGTGGTTGTAGGGTCCCAAGGCAAATAGTGAGCCATTTTTCCTCCATTTGGCGGGTGGCTTTGATTTGGCAGTGGAGGAGGCCCAGGAGTTGTTTGTCCTTGGGGAGTGTGAGGTGGAATTGAAGTGGTTGGCCAGAGGGCGGTGGGGAGATAGCTTAGTGGAATTCCGAACAAATTAATATTACAGGGAAACTGAGATTGAGTAAAATCAATGTAAGTAAAGCATTGGTAATAAGAATTGGTACGTGCGGACCAAGACGTTACCTGAACCACTCTACGAGTTGTCAACCTGTCTCCCTGATGTAGAGAGATCACATCGAGAGTAATGGATGCAGTAGATGAGGTGGGTAGATGTGCAGGAAAATTTCCAATGGATTTGAAATGATCCTTTAGGGCCTTGGATGGAGGTGAGGGGAGAGGTGTAGGCACAGGTTTTGCAACTCGTGTGGTGGCAGGGGAAGATGCCAGGTGTAGAGGGTAAGTTGATGGTTGGCATGGCTGTAACAATAGCATCGCAGAGGGAATGGTCTCTGTTGAACGCAAATATGGATGGAGAGGGAAATATATTTTGGTGGTGAGATCTGAGTGTAGGTGGTGAAAATGGTGGAGTATAATACGCTATATCTGAAGATTCATGGGATGAAGGTGAGGATCAGGCAGATTCTATCCTTGTTGCGGTTGGAGGAGGAGGGTTCAAGGGCAGAGGTGCAGGAAGTGGAAGAGATGCGATGGAGGGCATTGTTGATCACCTGGGAGGGGAAATTGCAGTCCTTGAAATAGGAGGTCCTCCTATTCCAAGGACCACAATTTCCCCTCCCACGTAATCCACAATGCCTCCATCGCATCCCCTCAACTTCCTGGACCTCCACCCTCGAACCCACACCTCAAACTGCAACAAAGATAGAACCGCCTGGTTCTCACTTTCCACCCCATGGGTCTCCGGATACAGCACATTATCCTCCGCCATTTTCGAAACCTACAGTCAGACTTCACTACCAAAAATATGTTTCCCTCTCCACACCTATTTGTGTTCCCCCCCAACCCACCCTCTACACATGGCACCTTCCCCTGCCACCACACGAGGTGCAAAATCTGCACTCGCAACTGGCCCCTCGCCTCTATCCAAGGCCCTAAAAGATAATTTCAAAGATTTTCCTGAACATCTACCCACCTCATTTACTGCATCCGTTGTTCTGGATGTGGTGTCTTCTACATTGGGGAGACAAGAGCCAACTCACGAAGCAGTTCAGGGAACATTTCTGGTACGCACACACCAGACAACCCCACTGCCCTATAACCAACTACTTCAACACCCCTGTCACACGTTCCCATTGACATGCAAATCCTGGGCCTCCTTCAATGCCACCTGCCCAGTGGAGGAAGAACACCTCATCTTCTATCTCAGGACCCTACAACCACATGGCATTAACATTGACTTCATCAGTTTCCAAATGTCCCCTCTCCCCACCTCATCCCAGATCCTACCCTTCCAACTTGGCACTGCCCCCTTGACCTGTCCTACCTGTCCATCTTCCTTCCCACCTATCCGCTCCACCTTCCAAACTGACCTATCACAATTACCTCCCACCTGCATCCACCTATCACCATCCCACCTACCTTCCCCCCATGCCCACCCCAACTCCCTTATTCATCTGTCAGCCCCCTTCCCTATCCACATTGCTGATTAAGGGCTAATACCCAAAATGTCGACTCTCCTGCTTCTCAGATGCTGCCTGACCTGCTGTGCTTTTCCAGCACCACATGTTTTGACTTAAAATCTGTTCAATGACACGTTGGAATCATGCAGGTGCTGATGTAATTCCAGTTGGAAGTCTCTTGTATTTGAATAGTTGTTTATATGTAACAATCATTAAGAATTTCTGTGACTTAGCATCTCTCAGGTTCATCTGGAGATAAGCTTGACCGAGGTTCATTTTACTAAGAAGCTGACCTCCAGCTAATGCAGCAAATAGATCATTGATTATAGGCAAAAGAAACTGCTCAGCACGCAGTCTCAGATTTATACTGATGTTAAGATCTCCCCAGATGCATACCTATCCATTTTAATTCATCACTGGTATCATGTCTAGGCATTGCCCAATCACACTCACTCACGGATTCAGGGTCTCTTGACTTGACCAGCCTCTCTGATTTTGCTTCAACTTTTTGTTTTGATTGCCTAACACACTGATCTAGACTTGGAATATTTTGTTTGATTCTCATCCTTGATTTTCAGTTTGACAGAGACCTTGTCAAAGCTTCCTAGGTCCCCATTGAAAATAATGGAATGTTTCTTTAGAATTTGTGATTAGCTCAGTCTCAGAATCTGACAAATGATTTACTTCAGCCCAATAGAGTTTGGTTATCTCCAACCATGTTCTTCCCAATGGAGCTAGAAGATTTCCTTTGATAACATGCATGGACAAATCTTCTGATTGATTGAATTACTGAACATTCATACAATTCCTTAAAGATACCACTTCACCAAATAAGTTCTTAGTACAATTTTTGCGGGTTGCAACACAATGTGACTCAGCTGCTTTGATACATACTTTCAGGTATCAATGAAGCCATTTCTCGGTGTCCACCTCCATTCTTACTGGTTTGCCATTCATTAAGGGAATGACCCAGTATCAGTATCAGTTGGTGTCTCCAGTAATGACCGTTATGTTTTAATAATAGCCCCTGTTCGGACTCAGAGGCTGGGCTTTTGCCATTGAGCGTCCTTGCCTGTTAGTTCTGCCGAGATTACAATTTCATATGCTTTTTTTAGGCCTTTCTGTCAGTAATTTCTTCTGGATTGTCTCACATCTTAAACCACACATCAGTCTGTCTCTGATAGGATCATTTAAGTTGTCTCTGCATTCATGATATTCTACTAACTTGTTTAAAATTGCTATGAACTGGGAGATAGATTCACCATCAAGCTGTTTGCCTTTCTGGAATCTGAAGCTTTCGGTAATAAGTAATGCTTTTAGTGAAAAATTATTCTTGTAGGATTCCTACTATTTTGTCATAAAGTTTGGAACTTGGATTTTCTGGCTGTACCAAACTCCTGTGAAGGTTAGGAGTTTCTCCCCTCACAGTATGAGGAATGCAGGGACAACTATACCTGCTTCAATTTTGTAATCTTGTACAAAATAATGGAATTTGTGTAGAAATCCTATACAGTCCTATGTCACCAAAATTTTGTAATTCTTACAAAAATAGGGCCTGCACAGTACGATGTGCCATGAAAATTTTGCTTCTTGCTGTTTAAAATAAGGTATTGCTGAGGTTGCCTGTTTCTTTCAAGTCACAGAGTCGTAGAGATGTACAGAATGGAAACAGACCCTTCGATCCAACTCGTCCATGCCAACCATATATCCTAAATTAATCTAGTCCCATTTGCCAGCACTTGGCCCATTTCCCTCTAAACCCTTCCTATTCGGGTACCAATCCAGATGCCTTTTAAATGTTGTAATTGTACCAGCCTCCATCACTTTCTTTGGCAGCTGATTCCATACATGCTTGAAAAAGTTGCCCTAAGCTTAGGTCCCTGCTGAATCTTTCTCCCCTCACCCTAAACCTGTGCCCTCTAGTTCTGGACTTCCCCAACCCAGGGAATAGACCTTGTCTGTTCACCCTATCCATGCCCCTCGTGATTTTATAAACCCGTAAAGTCATCATTCAGCCTCTGACGCTCCAGGGAAAACAGCCTCAGCATGTAAGGCCTCTCCCTATACCTCAAACCCTCCAAAACTTGGCAATATCCTTGTAACGTTTCACAACATCCTTCCTATAGGACAGAGACCAGAATTGTACACAATATTATGACCTCCCAACTCCTATACCTAATGCTCTTACCAATAAAGGAAAGCATACCAAATGCCTTCTTCACTATCCTATCGACCTGTGACTTCAGTTTCAAGGGAATATGAATCTTCACTCCAAGGTCTCTTTGTTCAACAACATTCCCCAGGGCCTTACCATTAAGTATAAAAGTCCTGCCCTGATTTACCTTTCCAAAATTCAGTACCTCGCATTTGTCTAAATTCAACTGTACCTGCCACTCCTCAGCCCATTGGCCCATCTGATCAAGATCCTGTTGTACTCTGAGGTAACGTTTTTCACTGTCCACTACACCTCCAATTTTGGTGTTATCTGCAAACTTACAAACTATACCTCCTATGTTCACATCCAAATCATTTACATAAATGACGAAAAGCAGTGGACCCTGCATGGATCCTTTGGGCATACACTGGTCACAGGCCTCCAGTCTGAAAAGCAACCGTCTACCACCACCCTCTGTCTTCCAGTTCTGTATCCAAATGGCTAGTTCACCCTGTATTCCATGTGATGTAACCTTGCTAACTAATCTATTATGAGGAACCTTGTCGAACGCCTTACTGAAGTCCATATAGGTTACGTGCATGGTTCTGCCCTCATCAATCCTCTTTATTACTTCGTCAAAAAATTTAATCAAGTTAGTGAGACATGATTTCCCACACAGAGCCATGTTGACTATCCCTAATCTGTTCTTGCTTATCCAAATAATGTAAATCCTGTCCCTCAGGATTCCCTCCAACAACTTGCCCACCACCGATGTCAGGCTCGCCGATCTATAGTTCCCTGGATTTTCATTACCACCTTTCTTAAATAGTGGCATCACATTAACCAACCTCCAATCTTTTGCTACCTCACCTGTGACTATCGATGATCCAAATATCTCAGCAAGGGTCCCAACAATCCTTCCCATGGAGTGCTAGGGTACACCTGATCAGGTCTTGGGGATTTATCCACTTTTATGTATTTTAAGACATCCAGCAACTCCTCTGTAATATGGACATTTTTCAAGATGTCATCATCTATTTCCCCCACATTCTGTATCTTCCAAGTCCTCTTCCACAATAAACACTGATGCAAAATACTTGTTTAGTATCTCCCCCATCTCCTGCGGTTCCACAGATAGGCTGCCTTGCTGATCTTTGTGGGGTTCTGATCACTCCCTAGTTACCTTTTTGTCCTTAATGAATTTTAAAATTCCTTTGGATTCTCCTTAACCTTATTTACCAAAGCTATCTTCTGTCCCGTTTTTGCCCTACTGATTTTCCTCTGAAGTATACTCCTACTGCTTTTATACTCTTCGAAGGATTCACTCGATCTCTGCTGTCTCTACCTGACATGTGCTTCCTTCTTTTTCTTGACCAAAACCTCAATTTCTCCAGTCATTGAGCATTCCCTACACCTACCAGCCTTGCTTTTCATCCTAACAGGGACATATTGATTCTGGACTCTCCTTATCTTATTTTTGAAGGCTTGCCACTTTCCATCTGTCCCTTTACCTGTGAACATCCGCACCTAACCAACTCTTTGAAAGTTTTTGCCTAATACTGTCAAAATTGGCCTTCCTCCAATTTAGAACTTCAACTTTTAGATCCTTCGCCATTACTATTTTAAACAAATAGAATAATGATTGCTGGCCCCACAGTGCTCCCCAACAGATGCCTTAGTCACTTGCTCTGCCTTATTTCCCAAGAGTAGGTCAAGTTTTGCATCTTCTCTTGTAGGTACATCCATATACTGAATCAGAAAATGTTCTTGTATACACTAACAAATTCCTCTCCATCTAAACCCTTAACACCATGGCAGTTCAAGTCTGTGATTGGAAAGTTAAAATCCCCTATCATAAGCACCCTATTATTCTTATAGATAACTGGTATCTCCTTACAAATTTGTTTCTCAATTTCCCGCTGACTTTTGAGGCTTCTATAGTACAATCTCAAAAAAGTGATCATCTTTTTCTTATTTCTCAGTTCCACCCAAATAGCCTCTCTGGATCTATTCCCAGGAATGTCCTCCCTTAGTACAGCTGTAATGTTATCCCTTCTCAAAAACGCCACTCCCCCTTCTCTCTTGCCCCCCCCTTTCGATCGTTTGTGTAGCATTTGTATCCCGGAACATTAAGCTGCCAGTCCTCATCCCTGAGCCATGTCTCTGTCATTGCTATGATATCCCAGTCCCATGTTCCTAACCATGCCCTGAGTTCATCTCTCTTCCCTATTAGGCCTCTTGCATTGATATAAATGCAGTTTAATTTACCTTGTTCTCTGCTTTGTTTCTGCCTACCCTGACTGTTTGACTTGCTCCTTTTCCCAGTACCAGTCTCAGATGGATCTCTTTCCTCATTATCTCCCTGATCTCACTTCCCCACCTTATTAATTTAAATCCCCCCCAAGCAGCTCTAGTAAATCTCCCTTCCAATTCAAGTTCAATCTGTCCTTCTTATACAAATCACTTCTATCCCAGAAGAAATTCCAACAATCCATAAATGTGAACCTTATCCACTGCACCAGCTCCTCAGTCACACATTAATCTGCTCTATCCTCCTATTTCTATCCTCACTAGCTCATAGCACTGGGAGTAATCCAGACATTACTACCCTCAAGGTCCTCCTTTATAAATTCCTGTCTAACTTCCTGTATTTTTCCTTCAGAATCTCATCCTTTTTCCTCCCTATGTCATTAGTTCCAATGTGCATGATTTCCTGCTGGTCTCTCTTCCCTTTGCGAATATTCTGCACTGTTTTCGAGTCATCCTTGATCTGGCACCAAGGAGGCAACACACCATTATGATTTCTCACTGTGGGCCACAGAAACGCCTGTCTGTGCCTCTGACTCGAGAGTCCCTATCACAATTGATCACTTGGAGCCTGATGTACCCCTTGTTACATTAGAGCCAACCTCGGTACCAGAAACTTGGCTGTTCGTGCTACATTCCCCTGAGAGATCATCACCCTCTATGTTTTCCAAAATAGCATACTTGTTTGAGATGAGGATAACCACAGGAGACTCCTGCACTACCTGCCTCCCTCTCCTACCTTTATTGGCGGTAACCCATCTATCTTACTGTTTCTGTCGTTTTTCTCCTTTCCTCTAACTGGTATCCATCACATCACCTAGCTCCTGTAAATTCCTCATTGCCTCTAACTGCCACTGAACCGATCCATGTGATCTGATAGGATTCACAACCAAACACACTTACTGCAGACTTAATCATCAGTAACATGGATACTCTCCCTAATCTTCCATGTCCAACATGAAGAGTACATCACTCTATTAAAGGCCATCTTTCCACCTTAACAATCTACAGAAAATAGCGCAGTCTTACTCGAAAAAATACTGCTCCAGGCTAACTTAGTACCTGTGTTTTATATTTTTAAATTTTAATCAAGGGACAGATCTCAATAAGATATATAATAAAAAAGAATCTACTCTACTCACTATTAAATAAAGACAGCAAGGTTACATTTAAAAACCATGCACTTACCTGTTCCTATGCTGTGAGTTCTCCCACACAGGTTCCTCCAAGGTTAGCTGTGAATTTTGTTGTTTGTTAATTTTTCTCTCCACCACTAGCTCAAAACATTCCCATCCTTGTAGCATGCTCATTACTCGCATTTGTAATGAGGACCAGAATTGTTTTTTGATGAATCCCTGGATTGCCCTGGTGGATCTTGAAGCAGATTTTATCCTGTTCTGATTGTGTTATGTTTCAAGATAGACCAGGGACTGTAAAATTTAAAATGACGAGCTTTTATCAGGAAGTGTTCACTCAATATGGCAATAAGCTAGATTGAATTGTTTACCTCCAAAATGGCCAAAGATGTCACCATCATGCCAGGTGATCATACTATTAAGGTGACTCTACAACATACTTCCAGAAATGCACAACAGATTCGAGAGTTTTAAAATGTTATCCTGTCCTGTCCCAACTCACATTTTCTTGGGTTTAAAATACCCCAATTGCATTCTAATTGAACCATGGCAAAAAATTACAACATGCTTATTAATTGTGCAAAGTGTATATGACCTGAACAGGGAAAGAAATGGGTGCCGAAGTAGGCTATTCATCCCATCAAGGCTGTTCGCCATTCAAATAGATCATGTTCTGAATGAAGAAATGTTGCCTCATCTCTGTCTTAAACGGCCTTCCTCTTATTCTAAACTCACCAGCTAGGAGAAGCAACGAGGTAAAAACAATGCCTGCAGATGCTGGAAACCAGATTCTGGATCAGTGGTGCTGGAAGAGCACAGCAATTCAGGCAGCATCCGAGGACAGGCAAAATCGACGTTTCGGGCAAAAGCCCTTCATCAG
>NC_057718.1:57166086-57208765 GCF_004010195.1 Chiloscyllium plagiosum
TGGGCGCAGGTTTTGCAATTCCTGCAGTGGCAAGGGAGTGTGCCAGGATGGGAGGGTGGGTCGTAGGGGGGCGTGGACCTGACCAGGTAGTCACAGAGGGAACGGTCTTTGCGGAAGGTGGAGAGGGGTGGGGAGGGAAATATATCCCTGGTGGTGGGGTCTGTTTGGAGGTGGCGGAAATGTCGGCGGATGATTTGGTTTATGCGAAGGTTGGTAAGGTGGAAGGTCTCTCCCTCCTATTTTTTGTCCATTAACCAATTCCCAGTCCATTCAAATATATTGCCCCCAGTCCCATAGGCTTTAATTTCGTTTACTAATCTAGTGTGAGGCATTATTGAAACATCCAACTTATCTTATTCTTTATCAAGAAAATGGAATTAAACTGCATTCATCCTGCCACATCCTGTAAATATTTTGAAAGTTTCATTCTTTGAAACTTCTTTGAATACTGGCTCAATGTTTTTATCATCTTTCTCATAAGGCAATTCCACTATCCTAAACTGTGTTATAATCCTTCTTTGCCAAGTCCATCTTTAGAAAAGGTGTCCAAAACTGCACACAGTACTATTGGTTCAGTCTCACCAAAGCTCATTACAGTTGCAGTAAGGCATCTTTACCCCTGTGCTCAATCCCCTTATGATGCCAACCAATGTACCATTTGCCTTCCTAATTGCTTGCTGCACTTGCTTATCAGCATTAAATGACTCATGAACAAGGACACCAGGTCTTTTTGGGCATCAGTTCTTGCCAAACTCTCTCATTATGAATAGAACTTTGTTTTTCTGTTTTTCCTAAACTTCTTCACATTTGAATCCATCTGCCATATCCTTGCCCATTCACTTAGCTCCTCCAAATCGCCTTGAACCTGCTTTGCATCTTCCTCACATCTCACATTTTCTCCTATTTTTATATCACCAGTAATTTTGGAAATATTACATTTTGTCCCAACATCAAAATCATTTATATGATTGTGAACAGCTATGGCCTCAACATTGATCTTTGCAGTACCCCAATAGTAATATATATCCAGCTATCCTGAGAATGACCTGTTTATTTCTCCCTCCTATTTTTTGTCCATTAACCAATTCCCAGTCCATTCAAATATATTGCCCCCAGTCCCATAGGCTTTAATTTCGTTTACTAATCTTGTGTGAGGCATTATTGAAACATCCAACTTATCTTATTCTTTATCAAGAAAATGGAATTAAATCCCAAATTATGATAGGCCAATGTTATTTTGAAATTGGATCCTTTTAGTTTGTAATTATCACTCTACTTGTATTCACTCTACCATTTTGATATCTTTACTACTACTGTCTGTTATCACCTTATTAATGAGGAATTTTTATCAGTATAATTTTGTAGCACTGCGTTGTTTATGATTTGTGAAAAAAAATTGAAGGCTCTGTGTCAGTATTTTACTATTGCTTGGCATTATAATGTGATCGGAACAATGATGATCATGCCGATTATTGAAATATAAATGAGTGTGTTTTGAATAATCATTTTATGTATACCATTCATTTGATTAAGTTATTGACATTTCTGAATAATCTGTGATAGTGCACTGATCATAAGGATTGTTACTAACATGTTGGAAAATCTCAAGCTTCACTAAACAAAATGCTACTGCAACACAGCTTGTAGCTCAAGCTTGTATTTTACAATAAAATTGTAACTAAGGTGATGAATAAGTATTGACACATCATTACTTGAACTGAGCTGAATGCTGATGTGATGAAACATTAAATTAGAACTTTCAGCTCATATGTCCGCTTGGAGCCTTTCTCTTCATTTGAGTTGGGTTTCCTTTTTCTTCTTCTCAAGCTTGCCTCAGAGTTAACAGGATCGACTTTAGGATTAGATTAGATTACTTTAGATTACTTTACAGTGTGGAAACAGGCCCTTCGGCCCAACAAGTCTACACCGACCCGCCGAAGCGCAACCCACCCATACCCCTACATTTACCCCTTACCTAACACTACGGACAATTTAACATGGCCAATTCACCTGACCTGCACATCTTTGGACTGTGGGAGGAAACCGGAGCACCCGGAGGAAACCCACGCAGACACGGGGAGAATGTGCAAACTCCACACAGTCAGTCGCCTGAGGCGGGAATTGAACCCGGGTCTCTGGCGCTGCGAGGCAGCAGTGCTAACCACTGTGCCACCGTGCCGCCCAAGATGGTAGTTATAGATTAGGAGGGTAGGGGGGGGAGGAGCGGCGGTGGGCAGCAATCAAGCTGAAAGAGGAGCCGTGGTTAACATTTAGAGGTGAAGGTAAGTTAAGGCTCAATAAATTGGAGCAACGTTGAGAGAGCAGATAATTTTGAAATCCCTTGTGCTGTTCGCTTCAGAATTTATCCCAGTTCAGGTGGATGGTTTCCATTTTCTTATCTGAAATTGAAGTAATAAATTATGTGGAGATTTTGAGGAACCTGTTGCTTTGTAGTGTAGTAAGTATGACTGTTTTAACATGCCAAATTTTTTACAGGCTGTTCAAAAATCTTTACAAAAGAGAACATCAGCGAAAGAAGATGCAGTTGCATCCACAAGTAACCTAGATGAGGTAGTAGACGTGTTTGTAAATTTTTAGTCTTTGATAAATTAGTTACTAAGTGTTCTTTGAAAAATTCAGACTATTTTAAACATGAAAGTTTCTCTGCGATAACAATGATCTCTTGCGCTTCACATAAGTGCAAGAATCTAAAATCTGGTCCTGGATTCTTTTAAATATCAACATTGTAGGACAGTGTATCTAAAATCCAACATGTAAATTGTTTTATGCTTTCCCAATTGCTAGCATGATCTCTTGGAACTAATTCTGTTTTTGTTTTTACACTCTCATCTCAACATCCATTTGATAATTCATATATTTATATGCAATACCAATCAAAAAAACTGATTTGGTTTCATTTTCTTTGAAAGTAATCTCCAGCTGTCTTGTGATATTGATTTTAGTGCTGAAAGATTCTTCAAATTATGAATACCTGCATTTGCTTTTCAAACCTTAAACCTTAAAGATCTAAATTTACATTAGTGACATTGAACCAGAAGCTATCTGAAGGTATCTCTATTTGGGCTGATATGGTTTGGTTGTCCTTTTGTTTGTGGTATTTATGATACACAGAATCATGATTTACAAAGAAACACATGACAATTAAAGGCCCTTCAGCCCAACAAGACTGCACTTGTTAAAAACAATCACCTATTTAATCCCATTTTCTAGTACCTGACCCATAGCCTTGTACCTCTTGATTTTGCAAATTCAACCTAAATATTTCTTAAATCTTATGAGGGTTTCTGCATCTACCGCTCTTAGTGGCAGTGAGTCCCGGATTCCACACATTGCCAGTAAACATTGCCCTTTACCTTCAATCACTGCCCTAATCATTGATCCTGCCAACAAGGTGAAAGGTTCTTTCCTGTCTACCCTGGTAATGCCCCTCAATTTTAAACATCTCAATCATGTCCCCACTAGTCTACTCTGCTCTAGGGGACTAACTCTTTCCATGAATCTCCAGTTTATCTGATTGGTCTTCATGATTAAAACTCTGCAACATCTTGGTAAATGTTCTCTGCACCCTCTCCAAAGCAATCACCCCCCCCCCCCCCCCGTCCTATTATGTTGATTCCAGAATGGAATAACCTAGCTGTTGCCTAACCAACATTTTGAACAGTTTGACCATAACTTTGCTGTTCTTAAGCTCTGTGCCTCGGCTACTAAAGGCCGGAATCCCATATGCCTTCTTAACCACTTTATCTATTTGTCCCGCTAGCTTAATGGACAGATGGACTTGCACACCAAGGTGTGTCTGATCCTTGGTGCTTCCCAGGGTTCGACTGTTCATAATGTGTTCCTTTGCCTAGTTTGTCCTGCTTAAGTGCATCACCTCCAGCATATCCTGATTGAATTCCATATGTCACTCATCAGCCCATTTGACTGTCTATATCATCTTGTAATCTAAGGCTATCCTCCTCACTATTTACCACCCACCAATTTTTGTATCATCCAAAAAATTACTGATCAACCCTCCTACATTCAAGCCTAAGTCATTTATTTACATCACAAACAGCAAGGGCCTCAATGCTGATCCCTGTGGAACCCAACTGGACACAGGCATCTAGTCACAAAATCACTTCTTAACCATCACCCTCTGCATCGTGCCAGTCAGCTAGTTCTGGATCCTGTCAGCCAAATTTCCTTGGTTCCCCTGAGCTCTTACCATAGCTATTAGTCACCCACGTGGACCTTATCAAAAATGTTTTTGAAGTCCAAGTAGACTGTGCCTAATGCGATGTTCTCATCTATACACCTCATCACTACTTCAAAAAAATTATTCAGGTTGTGAATGCTGCATTTTGGAAAGGCACATCAGAGCAGGACTTATAAACTTAATGGTAAGGTCCTGGGGAGTGTTGCTGAACAAAGAGTCCTTGGAGTGCAGGTTCATAGTTCCTTGAAAGTGTAGTCGAAGATAGATAGTAAAGAAGGCGTTTGGTATGCTTTCCTTTATTGGTCAGAGCAGTGAGTATTGGAGTTGGGAGGCCATGTTGCGGCTGTACAAGACATTGGTACAGGACACATTTGGAATATTATGTGCAGTTCTGGTCTCCCTCCGACTGAAAGGAAGTCGTGAAACTTGAAAGGTTTCAGAAAAGATTTACAAGGATGGAGGATTTGAGCTGTAGGGAGAGACAGAACAGACTTGGGCTGTTTTCCCTCGAGCATCACAGGCTGAGGGGTGACCTTATAGAGGTTTCTAAAATCATAAGGGTCATGGATAGGGTGAATAGACAAAGTCTTTTCCCTGGGGTGGGGGAGTCCAGAAGTAGAGGACATAGGTTTATGAT
Organism: Chiloscyllium plagiosum; assembly: GCF_004010195.1. NCBI lineage: Eukaryota > Metazoa > Chordata > Chondrichthyes > Orectolobiformes > Hemiscylliidae > Chiloscyllium > Chiloscyllium plagiosum. The sequence goes on from NC_057718.1 coordinate 57,170,943, forward strand.
GAAAGGGGAAAAACTTCATAGGGACATAAGAGACAACGTTTTCACGCAAAGGATGGTGCGTGTATGGAATGAGCTGCCAGAGGAAGTGGTGGAGACTTGTACAATTACAACATTTAAAAGGCATCTGGATGGGTGTATGAATAGGAAGGGCTTGGAGGGATATGGGCCAAGTGCTGGCAAAAGGGGCTAGATTAGGTTGGGATGTCTGGTGGGCATGGACGAGTTGGACTGAAGGGTCTTTTTCCGTGCTGTACACCTTTATGACTCTTAAGTTGGTCAGACTTTAACAAAACCACGCTAACTGTTCTTGATTAATCTCTGCCTCTCAAAGTGCAGATAATTTCTGACTCTCAGAATTGATTCCTGTAGTTTCCCCACCACTCAGGTTAGACAGACTGGCCTGTAGTTTCTCAGTTTATCCCTTGATCCCTTCTTTAAAAGTTGACCTGATTGGCTGTCCTCCAGTCTTCTGGCACCTCACTTGTGGCCAGGGAGAAATTGAAAACTATTCTTCTACCCTTGCTACTTCATCCCCTGCCTCAGTCAACAGCATGGGATATATTTCATCTGGTCCTGGATATTTACCCCCACTTAAGCCTGCCAAACCATGTAGAACACTCTGTATATGCTAATTTATTTCATTATATCACAGTCACTTTCCCTGATAACTATATTGACATTGACCCTCTCATTAGTGAACACTGACAGAAAGTAGGCAAAAGTGAGGACTGCAGATGCTGGAAATCAGAGTCTAGATTAGAGTGGTGCTGGAAAAGCACAGCAGGTCAGAGGGGGGGGGGAGAAGGTAGCAAAGAGTACAATTGATGGATAGTGGGGATAAAGTTGATAGGTCAGAGAGGAGGGTGGGGGAAGGTAGCAAAGAGTACAATGGGTGGATGGGAGTGGGGATGAAGGTGATAGGTCAGAGAGGAGGGTGGAGTGGTTAGGTAGGTAGGAATATTGACTGACAGAAAGTATCCACTTAGAACCCTGTCTACATCCTCCAGCTCCATGCAGAGATTACTATTATGATCCTTAATGGACCCAACTCTTTTCCTAGTTATTCTTTTAGCCTTAATGTACATGTAAAATAACTTAGAATTTTCCTTTATTTTGCCTGCCATAATCCTTTCAAGTTCCCTTTTGCTCTCCTAATTTACTTTTTAAGATCCCCCTTGCATATTCTATAGTATTGCATATTTTAACAAGGACATCTACTTCAAACTCACCTCCTACCACTCCCTCTCCTGTAAAAATGCCATCCCTTACTCCCAATTCCTCCGCATCCGCTGTATCTGCTCCCAGGAGAAGCAATTCCATTCCAGGGCATCCCAGATGGCTTCTTGTGATCAACAGTGCCTTCCAGCGCATCTCTTCCACTTCCAATATCTCCACCCTTGAGCCCCACCCCTCCACCCACAACAAGGATAGGAAGAAAGCCTCATCTTCTGCTTTGGGATCCTTCAACCACACAGCATCAATGGTGACCTCATCACTTTCCAAATCTCACCTCCCCCCACCTCATCCGAGATCCAATCCTCCAACTCAGCACCACTTAAACTGTCCTAACTGCCCATCTTCCTACCCACCTATCTGCTCCACCCTCACCTCTGCCTTATCACCATCACCCCACCTGCATCTACTTATCGCCTTTCCAGCTACCCCAACCCCACTTTCCTGATGAAGGGCTTATGTCCGAAACCTCGACTTTCCTGCTCCTCGGATGCTGCCTGACCTGCTGTGCTTTTCCAGCGCCACACATTTCGACCCATATTCTATACTCCTGTCAGGCTTCTGCTATTTTGAGCCCTTAGTATCTGCCGTATTCCTCCCTTTTTCCCTTTATCCAAGTCTATATATCCCTTATTTTCCAGGGATTGCTAGATTTGTTAGTCCCACCCTTTATCTGGATTGAATAGTACAACCTCAATGTCTGAGGCTCCCTCAACATTACAGTGAAGCTTGTTGTCGAAGGGTAGTGAAAAATATGATGCTGTTAAAATTGATGGGCATAGACTGACCCACTGACAATAAACAGTTGACTAAAACCATTTGTTTCACCTTGATGTTTTGTGAATGTTGTGGATTAACACGGTTTCATCGCGAAGACTGTATTTTTAAAACCTTATTCATCCCGAATAAGCTTTTACACCTAATCTCAATGAACAAAACAGGCAGCAAATGTGTTTCTTAATAGTAGATTTGGAGGGCTAATGGTAGAAGATTTGAAAGTTGTCATTTTCCTCCATCCACACACAGGATCAATGTTGATTTCACCAGTTTCCTGATCTCCCCTCCCCCCACTTTATCCCATCCCTCCCTCCCATAAGAGAACCACACCACCCATATAATCAGGCCTGATTAATAGTTAGATGGATAAGAACAAGATTCTAGGTTTGTAACTGAGAGCCAGCTACTAGTCAGACTGATAGAGGAGTTGACGTCAGAGGAGTCTTGCATTATAATGATAGTTAGAATGAGCAGACAATCTCAATTGCCTCCATGACTTACAGTCTAGCAGGTTCAGGGTTTCAGAGTTAGAAATGTAAGACCCTTTAATGCTTAAGCAGAACAGCACCAGAGTTGGTTGAGGGTAGATAAAGCTTATTAGACTTCTTGAGTTTCCCCAGGGAATTAGTTTCTGGATAGAGAAAGGGTTCAGAAAGGAAAGATATCTGTGCTAAACTATATCTTTGTAGTAAAACTTCCGTAAATCTTTGAAAATATTTTGCACCTTTTTGAACAAATGGATATTGATGTATGAAACATGGTAACCTTGACCTCTTCAGATTGGAAGGCATAGAAAGCAGAAGGTAATTATTTTTTCTGCTAGAAACAAAGCTCCTGGTGACTTTTTAAAAGTGAAACAGTTGATAAGGGTACCTTCTGCTAGACTACTTAATAAGGTAAGTGCCCATGGTTCTGAAGGTAGTATATCTGCATGGATAGATGAATGGCTAACTAATTGCAGATAGTGTTGGGAAAGGGGCGTCATTTTCAGGACAACAACCTGCAACTAGCCGAATGCCACAGGAATAGTGCTGGGATTACAATTATTTACAATATATATCAGCGACCTGGGTGAGGAAAGTGAATATACTGGAGCCAAGTTTGCAGAAGACACAAAAATAGGTGGGAAGGCAAATGGTGAGGATGACACAAAGAGTTTGCAGAGGAATATACACAGGTTAAGTGAGTGGGCAAAAAACTTGGTAGATGGAATATAACGCTGGAAAATATGAGGTTATGCACTTTGTTAGGAAGAATAGAGGAGCTAACTATTACGTAAATGGAGGAAGACTGCAGAAAGCTACAGAACTAGAGGGCTGTAGGGGTCCTTGAGCACAAGTCACAAAAAGCTAGCATATAATGGAGTGGGCGGCACGGTGGCACAGTGGTTAGCACTGCTGCCTCACAGCGCCAGAGACACGGGTTCAATTCCCGCCTCAGGCGACTGACTGTGTGGAATTTGCACGTTCTCCCTGTGTCTGCGTGGGTTTCCTCCAGGTGCTCCGGTTTCCTCCCACAGTCCAAAGATGTGCAGGTTAGGTGAATTGGCCATGCTAAATTGCTCCTAGTGTTAGGTAAGGGGTACATGTAGGGGTATGGGTGGGTTGCGCTTCGGCGGGGTGGTGTGGACTTGTTGGGCCAAAGGGCCTGTTTCCACACTAAGTAATCTAATCTAATAATTTCAGGCATTAGAATGGAATGTTGACCTTCATTTCAAAGCGGACGGAATATTTTATCATTTAAACTATACAAGGCACTAGTCAGACCACAATTACACAGTTTTGGTCCCCTTAGCTCAGGAAATATATCCTGAAATCAGAGGCAATTCAGAGAATGTTCACGAGGTTGATCCCAGGTATGGAAAAATTGTCTTATGAGGAGAAGTTGAGTAAGTTGGGCCTGGAGTTTGGAAGAATAAGTTAAATTGAAATATAGAAGATTCCGAAGGAATGGGAAGGCGTGGGTATGGGAAGGCGTTTCCCCTAGTGAGAGCCTAGGATCAGAAACCATAAGCTCAGAACAAGAAATTGCCCATTTAAGACAAAGATGAGGAGGAATTTCTTCTTGAAGTGTAGTGAATCTGTGGAATTCTTTATCAAAGCTGTAGAGACTAGGACATCAAATATATTCAAGGTGAAATAGACAGATTCTTAATTAGTAAGGGAATTGAGGGTTATGGGGAAAAAGAAGGAATGTAGAGTCGAGGATTATCAGATTATCAGCCAGGATCTCATTGAATGTGCCTTATAATAAAAAGCTCTTCATAGCTGTACCTCCAAGCAATTTCTGTTCATGTCTACTTGTCAATTATGAATCACAAGATGAATATTCAATGACATCTCTAACTGGGCTAAGAGAAACAGGAATATTTTCATTGCAAGTTCTGTAGCTTGGCAACCTCAAATTTATAGAATTTTTAGAATCCCCACAGTGTGGAAACAGGCCCTTTGGCACAACAAGTCCACACTGACCCTCCGAAGAGTATCCCACCCAGACCTATTACGCTACATTCCTCTGACTAATGTACCTAACCTACACATCCCTGAACATTATGGGCAATTTAACTTGGCCAATTCACCTAACCTGTGCATCGTTGGATCCAGGAAACTGGAGCACCCAGAGGAAACCCATGCAGACACAGGGAGAATGTGCAAACTCCACACACAGTCACCCGAGGCTGGAATATAATCCGGGTCACTGGCGCTTTGAGGCAGCAGTGCTAACCACTGAGCCACTGTGCCGCCCAAATGGAAAGGAATCTTTCAAAGAATTGCTCTTGTGCATCTCCAGTAATACTTGCTATATATGCAAAAGTTCAGGAAGGCAAAAGAATAATAAAGGAATTAGTTGTGGCAATGTAACAATCATCATAATCTTGTCTCTCATAGTTCAGTTATTTATGGAGAAAGATGTGTGTCAGAAATGCTTTTAATACTGTCTCCAGCCTTTTGTAAGTTCCCAATCTCTTCAACTCTTAACTTCACTTAACTTCATTGCTATCCTCTCCATTTGATCATTTCAAAATTTGTGACTGGCCTCTTCCTTTGATTTTTAAAAATATTTTCTAAGATAAACAAAGCCTGTGAATGACTGAAAGTCTCATTTGATGGAGTCCATTTGGTGAACATGATGAGAAGACAGACATATCATATTGCATAAGGATTAGAGTGAGTGGCAGTGGCGGATAGAGAAATTAGGCGATGAGAATGTACATAAAAAGCGAAGAATGTGTTCTACTGAAACTTAAATAAAACACTTTGGCAGAGGTGACAGCAGTCCTGATTAACTGGCAGGTAACATTAGAATGTGAATGATTAGGCAATGAATGCTGCATGTTGTAAGATGTGGTAACATTACTGGCCAAAAAGTAACATTACTGGACCAATATGATAAAGATCTGGATGAACGATCCACAGAAACGGGTCAAAATTCCACCATGATAGGTGAAATTTGAATTCTGTTAATTAAATGAATCTGGAATAACTAACTAGTATCGGCTTTAATGACTGCAAAACTACTAGATTATTGTAGAAATCCATCTGATTTACCTACGTCCTTTTGGGAAAGAAATTGCCACCCCTACCTTGCATAGCCTGAACGTGACTGGAATAACTCCAGAGTGACTGGTATCCCATCACCAAGTCAACTTTTATTTATACGTGGAGAGTCCTTGACACTGATGTAGCTTTCTCACAGTCAGCTCTCAAAGTGAACAGGACCTCTGACAGCTTCTTTAATAGTCTCTTGACCTTTCTGAAGAACATTCATGTATTTAATTAGGACTTCACCCCATCAAACTTGGGCCCAAGATTTTTACTATGATCAGTGGTAACTGAATCAGCTGCTTCTCATAAGAGACTGGAACCAAAGTTGTACCTTTAAATTGTAAAGCTTCCCTGGTATAGGTTCTCAGTCTAGCCAAGGTCTTATGCAAACTTAAAGGTTGGAGTCCAGAGCAAATTTTCTTAAAGATTGGTTCTGCGATCATTGAAATGGCCATGCCAGTATCGACCTCCATTCGAACCAGGTGACATTTAACCAGATATTTATTTTGATTAGTTCTGATTTGGATGTTGCTAAGCAATTTAACTGTTCCAAACCAAATATAGGTGGACTTTCCAGGGTGTGCACTTTACTGCATATTGGCCTATGAGTTTTCTTATTCAATTTAGGTCTAATGGGACTCTCTTATTGTCTCGAGTCTACATAACAGCAGCAACTACAATGGCTTGTTGGCCCGGATTCTGAGGAAAATTTTAACTATTTGGCCAAAGCTTGGCTTTGTTCTGGAATTTTGCTGTGGGCTGACCTAGAGTCCCTCTGTTCAGGATATGTCCTGAGTTAGCCTATGCAACTGTCTTCACTCAAGTGGTGTTCCCCAAGCTCAGTTGGACTGGTGAGGGTGTCCACTTCCATCAGAATACCCATCAACTTACATGCTTCACTTGCCGCATTATCCAATAGTACAGCCAATTGTAGTGCCGTTGGAGTTCAGTTGGGTTTCAGCTTGTAGACACTTTTGCATGGTTTCATCATAAATCCCACTTATTGTCGCTGAAATAACTCCACAGAGCATGGTACCCCAGCACCAAGTCACACTTTATTTACACATGAAGAGTCCTTGAAACTGATTCAGCTTCCTCAGAGCCAGCTCTGAAAGTGAACAGAATGTCTGGAACTCCTATGTATATCTGTCAGCCAAGGCTACCTGAATGGACCAGATTAACAGCCACAATTAAGGAATTTATATTCTGAGGTCAATCTGGCTGACCTTGTTATAACACAACAGTGACTCCAGACCCACAACAATATAATTCACTGTAAATTTGCATCTTAAAGAGTTTAGTTAGCCACTTACATATTCAAGATGGTGGCTCATTATCACCTTAAAAGTTGGCGACAGATTAGGGGGCAGAGCTGAGAGTTCATCTGCTCCCATCGGCTTTCTTATTTTTCTTCTTTTAACTTTTGCTTTTTTAAAAATTTTTGTTTTCCCATAATTTTTTATCTTAAAACCTGAAGAATAGCAGTTGACAGAAGAGGCTTTCGGCAGCAGTGGCAGCAATGCAAGGACAATCCAGACATGGCTCTGATCTGGCCTGGGGTCTCCCTGCGAGTGAGGAGTAGGTCCCAAGCTGACACACCAGCCCAGAATTACAAGTTGGCCTGGGCACCTGAAAGTGATGAAGAAGTGGCAATATCAGCTCAGCATTGCGGTCTTGTCCCAGTGTAGAGGTTTTCTTCATCTTCAGCTTCCAGGTATTCCAATGGCCCGGTAGGTGGTCTTGGTCTGGCATGGCGGTCTTCTTTGGCGGAGGTTTCCAGCTCAATATTCCAGCAGCCCGATATGGCGTTCTCACCCTGGAATGGTGGTCTCGTCCTGACTACGTCTTCTGGGTTTTTCAATTGTTTCCTTAATCAGCTTTCCACAAGCCCTGGAGCCATTAACTGAATTATGATGAACTTTGTCTTAATTTTACGTTTTTTTATTATGTTGACTTCTGCCATTAATATAGGTACCTTGGTAAAGATTAGATTCAATTACCTACAGTGTGGAAACAGACCCTTCGGCCTAACAAGTCCACACCGACCCGCTGAAGCGTAACCCACCCATTCCCGTACATTTACCTAACACTACGGGCAATTTAGCATGGCCAATTCACCTGACGTGCACATCTTTGGACTGTGGGAGGAAACCGGAGCACCCGGAGGAAACCCACGCAGACACGGGGAGAATGTGCAAACTCCACACAGTCAGTCACCTGAGTCGGGAATTGAACCCGTGTCTCTGGCGCTGTGAGGCAGCAGTGCTAACCACTGTGCCACCGTGCCGCCCAAAAGTGACTTATAAAACTTTTCACTGTATTTTTCATGTAAAAATACATGCGACAATAAATTTCTATTCTATTCTCAAGGTCAATTATAGGGTGGGTAATGTCAACAATGTCAAAATCTCATGAATTAATTTAAAAACAAAGATTTATGCTCCACGAAAACACTGCCACTCTTCCCAGGCAGTGCCTCAGCAATCCTAGTGATGTGTCAGATGACAGTTTGCTAGACTGCTGTACAAGCCCTTTTGAATGCTAGTAATCATAGCTATGATATGGACAGTCTGAGCTTGCATGATAGCAAGTTAAGCTTGCATGAGAATAGCCTGAGCCTGCATGAGACTAGTTTGTGCTTCTACTGCAGCACCCAGTTATCCGATAGCTTCTGTTTGTGCAGCAGCGAAAGCTGAGACATTTCCAATGGAGGCTCAATTATGAATGGGTTTTGATTGAGTTGATCACCACTTACATAGTTCAGATTTCATTATTCAAGCTCAGTACAAAGATCTTTACCAAGTTAGTGTCAGACTCCTCCATGCACTTCCACATTGACCATAGGCCAGCAGGGTGTTTGCAAAACTTGGACCATTCCCTCTCTGTCACATTTCTTCCTGCTCATATTCTCTTAACCAACCCTTTTAAGTGGTGCAAATTAGTTTAAAGTACTGCAGGTATCGCTCAGTGGTTCAAGCCTTACATTAACTTAGACCCTTGCTGAGATTTGGAGACACTCAAAAGCATGTTCCATTCTGACTTTGTAATACCATTATTTGAATGAGTAGACAGCACAGATTTTGCCTTTGCCTTCATTGGAAGACTTTCACATTTTGCTCCCACCTGACAGTAGCAATTTAAAACTCTGAATTCACTCTCTTCTTCTGTGTAAGCTAAACATAAGCTACTTTTTAAACAGAGAATAATTTCTATGTTTTTGAATGCAAATATCCAGAAGATTAAGATGCATGGGATCCATGGTGACTTGACCACATGGATTCAGAATTGGCTTGCCCATAGAAGGCAGAAAGTGGTGGTGGAAGAGTGCTTTTCTGGCTTGAGATCCATGTCTAGAGGTGTTCCACGGGATCTTTACTGGGACCTCTGCTGTTTGTGATATATATATATATATAAAAAGTGGCTTGGATGCAAATGTGGATAGGTGGGTTAGTAAGTTTGCAGATGATACAAAGATGGGTGGAGTTGTGGACAGTATAGAAGGTTGTCAAAGGATACAGTGGGATATAGATCAGTTGCAGATATGAGTGGAGAAATGGTAGGTGGAGTTTAATCTGGGTAAGTGTGAGATGCTGCACTTTGGGAGATCAAATGTTAAGGAAACGTATATGGTTCATGGCAGGACCCTGAACACCATTGATATATGGAGGGATCTTGGCATTCAAGTCCGTAGCTCCCTGAAAATGTCATGCAAGTAGATAGGATAGTAAAGAAGGCGTATGGCATGTTTGCCTTTATTGATCAAGAAATTCAGTACAAGAGTCAGGAAGTGATGTTGCAGCTTTATAAGATTTTGGTTAGGCTACACTTAGAGTATCACATTACAAAAAGGATATAGAGGCTTTGGAGAGGATATGCTGCCTGGATTAGATGGTATGAACTGTAAGAAAAACTCAGATGGAGCATTGGAGGCTGAGGGGAGACTTGATAGAAGTCTATAAAATTATGAGATACATAAATAAGGTTGATGTCAGAATCGTTTTCCCATTTGAAATATCTAATACTAGGGACATGTACTTAAGGCAAGAGATGGAAAGTTCAAAGGAGATGTGAGGGGCAAGTTTTCTACACAGAAAGTGGTAGGAGTCTGGAACATGCTGCCAGGGTTGCTGGTGGAGGCCTATATAATAGGGGCTTTTAAGGGGCTTTTAGATAAGGACATGATTATGCAAGGAATGGACCAAGAGGAGGCAGAACGGATTAGTTTAATTTGGTGTCATGTTTAGCACAACATCTTGGACTGAAGAACCAGTTCTTGTGCTCTACTGTTCTATGTTCTGTCTTCTGTATATAAAATCATAATTCATTTAATAACTAAATACTTTTCATACCATGAGTTTATTTTAAAATAAAACTTTCAACATGTAAAGTTTTTTAAAACTTTGAACATGTGATGTTTTTAAAACTTTGAACATGTAATGTTTTGTAGAAGTTGTAATGCTGATATTTGAATGAATATTAAAACCATTATTTGAATTGATTTGATCTGACCACCACTCTAATGACTAGAGACTTGTCAATGCAAAATAAATTGGATCTAACAATTTTGAGAAAGTGAAACTCATAGTACCACACTCAGCAGATGACTTGTTCTACATCTTCAGTTAGAAAGTCAGACAAATCACTGAAAATGGCTGAGTTTTCCAATTGGTGTTATTTTAACGGCCGAGAATTCGTGAAGAACAGGTAGGTTATCACAATCATTAAAATAAATGATAATTGCAAACTACAGGATGACAAGTCAATATCCTGGAATGGTAGACACAAAAATGAACACAAATAGTGTAGAACTAAAATTCCAAGCAAGACATGGAAGTATTGAGAGGTTAGAGGAACTACTGTGTTATGAATTACCATGAGAAAGAAATCTTCAGCTAGAAAGTCAGGCAAACCACTTAAAATAGCTGAATTTTCCAATAGTTGTTATTTTAATGGTCAAGAATTCATGAAGAATAGGTAGGTTAGCACCAGCATTAAAATAAATGGTTATTGCGTACTAAAGGTTGACAAGTAAATGTCCTGGAATGATAGACACAAAAATGATTGTGTAGAACCAAAACTCCAAGACATGGAAGTATTGAGAGGGTAAAGAAAATACTGTGTTCTGAATTACCAAGCTTTAATTATCTGATGTTTTTTCAGAATGTTATGAAGTCAAAAAAAGTATCAGAGAAAGTTATTGAAGCGTTACCTTCGTGTAAAACGGGAAACAAGATGGGCAATGATCAAGAAAAGACCTTATCAGGTATCTACCAAAACAACAAATGCAAACCCAAAGGCAATATTGATGTAATTGATGATTTTGGAGACTGATTGCAACGTAGTTGAATATGGATCATATTTAATGGAAAAATTGAATTACATTTGACTGTAAAGAATAAAATTTGTTCATGTTTTTCCAGGAATTAAATGTGATACTTCTATAATCTCCCTTTCAATGATTGATTACACTTTTGTGAATTAAGTTTGACAGGTATGACATAAGAATAATGACAGTTCTGAGCCATCCAGCCTACTCCCTATAATTACAAACTTGATACAGCATAACATATACTCTCCTTATTCAATCCAAAATCAGGAGAATGCCAGTGAATGGCAGAAATAACAGATTGAAAACTCATCTGGAGAAAATAATCTGGAAAATTTATTTCTGATCTATTTTCTTCATTTTTTTGTGTTAGCTATAGGCACTACAGGTACTAGACCTCTGCTGGCAAGAGGGAGACAAGTGTTATAGGTTAAATAATACCGTTCCACATTAAGCAGTTATAATCTCCATGGAGGTATTGAAAGGGTTAGTAGATTGATTATCAATCTGTTTGGCCAAATGATGCACACTGCTGTGGCTAATAAGTCCTGGAGCAGAACTTGAATCTGGGTAATTCTTATCTGGGTAATCAAAACGAGTGCAGTTGATCAATCTGCACCTGAAATACACCTTTAATACACCTTTAATGCACTTTAATGTCCACCTCAACCAGGCATTTCACATAGATCTCGTCTTACACAATTCGAAATGTGACCTTTGGAACTGCGACAGACTCTGTCCCCTCATTGTACAACTCAGTCTGATCACACATATCTGTGCTTTTCTAAAATATAGAATCACAAATCTTTTACCTTATATTGATACCTAATATTTTTCACACTGGGGGTTAGTCAAGTGACCTTCCTCTGCATTCTTTCCAAAGTCTTCGCATCATCCAGCATGTGAGGAGACCAAAACAGGACCAAGTAAGCGCTGATCAACGGTTTGTATCCAAACAAAATAATATGCTTTGTCTCATACTTGTTTGTCCTTTGAATAACCCCCGCAATCTAATTAACCTAGCTATCACTTCACAATATTTCTTACATGTCTTTTGAGATGTATTAGAGCCTGACTTTTTTTTTCACTACTTTCTGCTTGTAAGTTCACGTTGTTGTTCTTTGCAGAAGTTTAAACATTTACCTATTATCATCAGCATCTGATGCAGCAGGAACAAATTTAAAATAATGAAACATATTCAATATTCAGCGAAAGATTTTAGTAAGAGTATAGAGGAGCAGTGCTGAACATTTCTAATGGAAAAGATAGCAGAACTACAGCAGTGCTACTGAAAGCAGCAAGATAACTTCAGGCATTCTATAATGCACATTATGTAGCTACAATGTGGCATCTACAATGATTTGGATGGCAGAGGCACGCAGTTGTTATTGAAACTGCAGCTGATGACTACGAGAAAGAGGATTAGCTTTTACATAATGCACTTATTTAATTACTTTGATTCTAGTCACTATTATAAAATAGAGAAACATTACAGCCGATTAGTACACAATAACGTGCTACAAATGACAGGTAACTGACTTGATATTCGGTTTATTGGTGATGCAGGTTTCAGAATATATATTGGTTATAATAAATGGAGCTATTGTTTGCTTCTTCCTCAATTTGAAGAATTGAATTTTTCAATCCATATGAAAAGAAAAAGGGGTCTTCTGACTTGAAGTCCAATCCAAATGTCTGCAGCTCTGACAGTGCAAGTCTCCCCCAACTGCAATGAAAGTTTTGTTCTGAATTATGCATCAGTATTTGATCAATTGATAAGATCTTGGGGGGTAAACATCTGAGGCTGCGATTCTTCTCACTTGCCTCCAAATAACTGTTAGGTTGATTTATACCAAACAGTGATAAGCTTAAGTGTACTAATAAGCTGTATAATTTTGATGATTAAACTCTAGCATAACATTACATTATTTAGGATTCCTCACCCTTGGTTGTTACCAATCTGTAAGAACATTATACAATCTGAAAAAAAGGACACAACACCAGGTTATAGTCCAACAGGTTTAATTGGAAGCACTAGCTTTCGGAGCGCTGCTCCTTCATCAGGTGGATGAAGGAGCAGCGCTCCGAAAGCTGGTGCTTCCAATTAAACCTGTTGGACTATAACCTGGTGTTGTGTGATTTTTAACTTTGTACACCCCAGTCCAACACTGGCATCTCCAAATCATGAAAAAAAGGAAGCGGCATTATTTTTGCAAGTGTAACTATCTGAGCTGCTGTCAGGAAACAGCAGGCAAATCAGTTAACCTCAGTGGTGGGGAAATGATTGGAAGCAATTCTGAAGGACAGAAGTAATCTGCACTTGGAGAGGCAGAGATTAGTCAAGAACAATCAGCATGGTTTTGTTAAGAGGAGGTCATGTTGATGAACTTGATTAAATTTTTCAAAGAGGTAACCAGGTGTGTAAATGAGAGCAATGTGTTGACATAGTCTACTTGGACTTCTTCAAGGCTTTTTTAAAGGTCATGATTTGGAGGTGCCGGTGTTGAACTGGGTTGTACAAGGTTAAAAATCACACAACACCAGGTTATAGTCCAACAGGTTTATTTGGAAGCGCTAGCTTTCGGAGCGCTGCTCCTTCCTCAGGTGGATGAAGGAGCACCTGATGAAGGAGCAGTGCTCTGAAAGCTAGCACTTCCAAAATAAACCTGTTAGACTATAACCCGGTGTTGCGTGATTTTTTTCCTTTTAGAGGTCAGCATGGGAGACTGATAGTAAAGATAAGCGCCTAGGGGATTCCGAGGAAATTGGACCAATTAGATCCTGAATGAATTGTGTGGCAGGAAGCAGACACTGATGATTGAAGTGTGTTTTTATGACTGGAAGCCTGTGTCCAGTGGGATTCTGTAGGATCAGATTTGGGGCCCTTGCTGTTTGTGGTATAAGTAAGCAATTTAGACTAGAATGTAAGAGAGTTTATCAGGAAGTTTGCAGATGTTATGAAAATTGGTGGGGGTGATAAATAGTGAGGAGGATAGCCTTAGATTACAGAAAATATAGACAGACTAGTCAGGTGGGCTATCAGTGGCAAATGGAATTCAGTCCAGATAAGTGTGAGGTGATGCACTTGGGCAGAACAATGAAGGTAAAGGAACACATGATGAATGGTAGGACCCTGGGAAGAACTGAGAATCAGAGGGACATTAGTGCACATGTCAATCGTTTCCTTAAGGTTTCCTCTAAGTTTGTTGGAAAAAATGCTTTTCCTTCATGCTTTTTGAAATTAAAATCTAGTACATTCACACATCCCCCTTTCAAAGTGGTATAATAATTCATGTCATTTATGAAGTCAGTGATACTTGATATTTTTGGCAGAAAGGTCACCTCAGTATTCAAAGAGTAAATTGTTGTTCGTATTTTCCTCATTGTCACTTCCTTTTTTCATTTTGATTTATTGGTTACTTATTAGAACAAAGTAATGGAGTTTCCAGAAAAACATTAGGACCAGTGCGGGTTCCAGTAAAAGGAGAAGAGCAACGATTACCTTCAGAATCAGTAGGAAAAAGGATACACCAAAGTGATGCAGCAGAGACCTGGCTACAACAGGCAAAAAAAGAAGCGGGCATTTCAGGCTCTGTTATGGTAAGTGCAGGAGAGCTGAATTCAATTTAATATTGTTATAAATATTAGAAACCAGATAAATCCGTTCACCTTATTTTTCTACTGTTTCCCAGAAAGTTTTATTTTCTTCACATTATATTCTGTTTATAGTGGGTGGTTTGAATTTGATATCTGAGAGAGTAAAACCAGTTATTTTGACCAGAACTTGCACAACTTTTCTTTAGTTGCCTGACTATGTTTCATCCCTACACCATTACCACAATTTCCCTTTCTGGCTTCATTTTCAAGTATTACAGATATGATTTAATGCTGTTGCACCAGCTTGTCAAATAATGATGCCAAGAAATTATTGTCAGTTTGTTCTAGAATTTTGTTGATTTGCATTTAAAGGTTGTTGACTCACTGTTCAACACAGGCATTTCTAGCATGTTAAGAAAAGCAACCTTGGGAAAGAACTGTCCTGATTTTAGTGATTTTTAAAATTCTGGGGTGTCATATCTATAAATTCTTTCTCTTTCTGTCTAACACATTGTTAGTGTAGTTCTTCAGTTCAATGGTTTTAGGCAACACTGACAATTTCATCTGAATCTTGTTTAAAGTAAATTTTCGTTCTAACCAGCCTTTCCTAAACTAAAACACAGATTCATATTCACTCACCTCAATAATTAATTTTTGGTAGACCATTTTCCATTTTGTTTATTTTCCAGACAACTCAGTCACACGATCAGTTACTGGAAGCAAGCATTTTTTCTTTTACAATAAATATTTCAGAAAAACCTAGTTTTTAAAGGGACCATTGTCCCATCATGAAACATGCATTTTTTTTTCTGCAAAAGCTCTTGGGCTATTACACTGGTATCATTGAAGAAATAGTGAGAGAGGAGGCAAACCTGCTACGTAATGCTACTAAAGCATGTCATTTTTTTAATAGTGGGGCTTCTTAGAATATTCTCCACCACTCATCTCATTAGATGTGCATGATTCTTCCATGAACACTCGTCGCTTCCCCTCGGGTGCATTATCTTCCCTCTTGTCAGAGGCAGAAGTAATCCCAACTGCCCGCACCTTCCAGGATTTCTGATGCCAGCACCATTTTTAAAACTTAATTGTGCACTAGGTCACACACTACTAACCAGGAGTTGCCCTTCAATGTGCATGAAGTGTGAGGGGAGCCAAAATGAAATGCTTCTGAGGACACCTAGGTGGCTCCCTCCCGATATGGATGTCTAATGAGTGACCAGAGACAAATACCACCAGAGACAGGGTGGTGGTAGAAGATTTTTGTTTGGACTGGAGATCATGACCAGCAAAGTGCCACAAGGATTGGTGCTAGCTCCACTGTTGTTTGTCATTTATATAAATGATTTAGATGAGAATTTAGGAGGCTTGGTTTGTGGATGACACCAAAGTTAATGGTATAATGAACAGTAAAGAAGGTTATCTAAGAGTACAATGAGATCTTGATCAGCTGGGCCAATGGACGGGGAGTGGCAGATGTAGTTTAATTTAAATAAATGTGAAGTGTTGCATTTTAGTGACACAAACCAGAGCAGGACTTACACAATTAATTGGAGGGCCTTGGGGAGTATTGTTTGAACAAAAAGACCTAGGAGTGGAGGTACATAGCTCGCTGAAAGTGGCGTCACAGGTAGACAGGACAGTGAAGAAAGCATTTGGCATGCTTGCGTTCATTGGTCAGATCATTGAGTACAGGAATTGGAATGTCATGTTGTGGCTGTACAAGACACTGGCAAGGCCACTTTGGAGTACTGTGTACAATTCTAGTCACTGCTATAGGAAGTATTTACTAAAATGGAAAGGGTACAGAGAAGATTCACAAGAATGTTACCTGGATGGAAGGCTTGAATTAGAGGGAGAAACTGGATAGGCTGGGACTTCTTTTTGCCTGGAATGTAGGAGGCTGAGACAGAAATCTTGATTAAGTTTAAACAAAATGTCTGCAGTTGAAATGATTATGTTTAAACAAAATGTCTGAAGTTGAATGCATATTGTACAAGTTACTTGAGTGGAAAATAATAAGTAGAAACTGTGTAGCTGCAGAAAGCAAGGACAGAATGTTCTCGCAAAAGGCAGGGCTGACCACTACAATGTCAAGCACCCCGGTGCTTAAGTAAGATGATTGGAAGAAAGTGAGGGGGTGGAAGCGGGTATAAAACTACGAGTATGTGACTCCCACATGGGCAGTTGGAATCGGAAGGAAAGCGGTAGAGATCTACCGCTCATGTAATTTTTTTTTGAAGTTCAACCAATAAATAATTTTTAAAAATTAACAATCCCTGGTGGTCTCATGTGTGATTTGTTATGCAATCTTCAAACTCAACAGGTGACCTGACAGAGGTTTATAAGGTTATGAGAAAAATAGGTAAGGTGTATAGTTTAGGTCTTTTCCTAAGCTGTGGGTCCAAGACTTTTGGGCATAAGTTTAAGGTGAGAGGGGAAAGATTTAAAAGGGACCTGTGGGGCAACTTTTTCACAAAGAGCGTGGTGTGTATGTGAAACGAACAGCCAGAAGAAGTGGTAGAGGCGAGTACTGTTACATTTAAAAGACATTTGGAAAGGTATATGGATAGGCAAGGTTTAGAGAAATATGAGCCAAACGTAGGCAATTGGGACTAGTTCAGTTTAGGAAACCTTATGGGCATGGATGAGTTAGGCTGAAGGATCTGTTTCTGCGCTGTATGTATGTATGATGGTATGACTCTTAATATGTTTGTGCAGCTTCTTGACTGATTTTCCGCGACTCCCCATACTGATTACACTGAAACTGCAGGACTGACTTTACCCAAGTCCCTGAACTGATAGTGGATGCTGCCCTTGATTTACTGCATTGCGATCCCTGACTGAAGGTGGTCTCATTTTACTTGATTGAGCACTACTCCCCAGAGATTTTGAGACATGGCCGTATGTTCAAGCAATTTCCTTGCCCCATACACTGCTGATTATAAATTGACTTTGTGTCATGTTGTAGAGCAATATGTCCACTCCTTTGATTGGTGACTATTGATAACCATGAGTTTTTCATGACGCTACCAAGCTGCCCAGCTTTATGTCTGCATTACTAGACAAGGCAAGACAGAAATATTTTGAACCTTTAACCCCTGGCTAAGAGGACAAGGCAAGGTGGAAATGCTATGAGCATTTAAGTAGGTGCAAAGTGAATGTACGCTAAGAAAGTGAAGAGCTCTGAGGTGCACCCATGGGTGAGCACTTGTCCCTGTGCAGAAAGAGGTCTTGAAGCAGCATAACAATGATAGGTGCCAGTGTACTCTAAAGTGCATCACTGAAGTGGAAAACAATTTTGTGGGTCAAGGATGTGCCATTAGGTTAGTACATGTCATATTCAACCTCCTTGGATGGTGAGTCCAGACAGTCACAATGCATGTAACATGCCCTGAGATGGTGAGGTCTACTGCCGAAGATTGACCCCCAGAGGACCAAGCGGCAAACTGGGAGTCACCAGTTACCTGCTCTGACTTTCATGTCAGATATTGTCGCTATCTAGTTTCTATCCAGCAGGTGGGAAAGTAGGGAACTGCATTTTAATAAAGCAAGATTAGGTAATAATTGCATTCTAATTCCTGCAAATGGATGCAAATCGACCTCACCACTCAACAGTAAGTTTCTCATCTCGCCATTCAAATCCTGATTGCAGAATCAGACTTTTTTTTAATGTTGAGAATCTAATTTTGCTTATCTCACCGTACTCTCACAACTGACTTTCAGGGTCTGCGATGATTCTACCCAAAGTGGGAAAATATATTATCTATAACAGAAGTGCTTTTCCACACTCAAGAAAGTGCTTGCCAGTTAAAGAAGATTCAGAAAGTTTAGAGGCATGTAGGTCAGGCTACCTCAGTAGTACATCAAACAGTGCTGTAGAGTTTTTCATGAGCCTACCAAGGTGCTTGAAGGCATGAATATCCATGAAAATGCTGAAATAATGCTGCAGATATGACTTACTCTAACATCATCAAAGAACATGTATTAAAAAGCAATTTACAAATGCAATATCTTTGAAATCTCTAATCTTCTGATGAAGTTAAGGTAGCAAAGTGGAAGTAGATCATAGGGACTTTTTGGCTCCTGATTAAAAAAGACATTGAATTTCTTTTATTTTAAAACCATTATTACAGATACCAGGATGAAATGAAAGTAGGAATTAGTCTGCATAAATTAGTCCCGCAAAGGAGAAATATGTGCATGACTAAAGGCAAATAAGTACCACAGGTGAAGGAGTATCCTTTGTGCCCCTCACAAGTACTGGACCATTAAAAATTTTAAAATATTACTGAGTAGCTTGATAGTTCTAAAGTACCTCATTTACATGTTTCACCATGACACAATACTCATTAAAGAACAAGCCTAGAAAATCCACTAAGGAGTAAGTAACTTGTGAAAGGAAGGGTGTATTGTGGAATGAATCATAGTGCACCAATAAGCAGGAGCAGCTGGGAGGAAATGATGAAGAAACTGTTCTTATCAAGAAAACAGCAGGGCCTTCAGGGCCCACATTATTCAATATCAACCATCGGTCTTCACTTGCAGCTGAGTTTGAGGTCGTACTTAGATTCATTGATCAAAGAAGCTGACTTGTGCTGGTACAATCAACCAATCAATAATCTCTGGAATAGTGTAATGTTTTATATTACTCCTTAAAAGTACCCATCTATGTTGTCAGAGTCAATGATTCCTTGGGCAGAGAATTGATGTTCGTACATTGGGGCAGTCTGTTCTCAGTATTTCAGATGTTGGATAAATTGGATAATTCTTTGAACCACACCTGCAATGCCTAAATGATGTAGAACATAATTTGAAGAACATACTGGTGCATCATACTTTAAAGAAAAACTCAGTAGCATCCAGATGTCCAAGGGCAATTGTTACTCTCAAAGTGGCAGCAGCGACTGGTTTCACTGATGCTCTGAAGCACATTCTCGCTCGGTTCTTAGGGATTAAATGGGATTATTGAGTTTGCTCATAAGCAGATCATCAGCACAACTGAATCTTTGAAAGTTGGTATTGGAATTAAAGATGTAGATTTAGTTTGCAGTTGCAATTTGCCCACCACCTGACGTGTGGCATGTCTGACAAAATGTGGACATGTGTTTATGTAATCCTAGCCCATAAAAATGTTTCTATATTTCAATGCATTAACATTTTTCAAACAAGTAAGTGACCTGCCAGTGGAATTTCATGACCCACTCATGAAATTTTGTCATCATATTCAGACGGACTACAACCTGATGGACTGTTGCCCATTTGTTGTTGGCTGGTATTTGAGATCATCTCCATTTCCACACTATTACCTTATCTTTCAAATAATAACTGTTGGGTATGGTTCTGATTCAGTTTCTGAGTAGGCTCTATCACTATAAACTCTTCAATTCAATATGTTTGTTGCATTAAAGAAGATGGGCTAAGCGTGTCAGTCTCATTCTCTTTACTTTCATTCATTTTATTTACATTTTGGAAACTGTATCCAATAATAGATTTTCCTCATCATATCTCTTTTTTTTAATTGACCCTACCTTTTCCTGTCTAATTCTTTGGACCTTTCCAGTTTTCTTTCCTGCCCTTGAAACATATTTGGAACTAACAATGATGGTATTTTATAGATGAGTTAATTGAAAGAGATCAAATGTACAACAGAGCACTAAGGTTGTCCCCTATATCCCAATTTTATTTGCTTGCATTGGCGTTGGGTTTATGCAGCCAAATCAGAACTACAAGACTGCCACAGGAAGTGAATTGTGGGGAGTGTTTTTGAGGTAGAGGTTCAACAGATCTGCCAGTCCACTTCTGTCCTATCCTGAAAGTGGGGAACAAAGAAAATCCAAGTTAATATGTTCGATTTAACATGCTGTCACCCTAACTGAGATGTAGCATTAAATAGGGCCAAACGTCAAACTTCTTTGACTCTTTGGCTATGTTCCTTTCACTGTATGTTATACATAATCATTGCGCAATTGAAGGTGTTCTCATTATGATATGTTCAAGTGTAAGTTCTTAGATGTGAAAAAATTAACTTTGGAGATGTAGAAGCTGATATTATTAACATTAGCTTTTACTATTATATTTCTTTAGAACAGAAAGAACTGATTGATTTATTATGGAAAACTTCACTTTTCATAAACTGCAGACTTTAGTCCTTTTTTAAAAAATTGATTTTTCACTGATTTTCTGTATGAATTGATTATAATTAAATTTAAACAATTACTTATATTACTGTGCAATTTAATTTTGTCATTATATTGTAGAAACTTTAGAACGTGGAGAATAGGTGACCTTTTGTTCAACTATACGAGCTATTCCTATATGTTAAGAGGCATGTAATTACTGTCATTGTTGATGATTTGTTTTAAAAAATCATTTGGAATTTTCATTATAGCAAATTGAACAACATTAATACAGAGGATTGATTAAAAATAAAGGAAACTGTTGAAATTCTTATCTATGGACCAATACTCAAAAGATTTTGATGAGCTTTTCTTAAGCATTTCACTTTATGGTGCATATTAGTGAACCCTTTATTTCTCCAAAGATTAATTTCAATCTTTCATCAAATATATTTTTGGATACCTTACTTCAGCCTCCAGCTCTAAATTAAGATAGAATTGATTAGAATAAAGTGACTGAATAGAGATGAAGAAAATTAAGTCCTTCACACCTTTAAGGTACAACAACTGCTGTTTTTGATTTCAAATTTCACTCTCCATTCACGTAATTGATCATTAAAACTCTACTGCTATCTACAAAGCTAACCAGTATACTTGTTCAGAAAGGAACCTGCCAATTCTTTCAAAGTTGCATATGAGATTCCAACTCAATAATGGGACAATAATTAAATCTTCTGTTTAATCTTCGTGGCAGGAACTTTCTGAGAGTGACAGGAGGAAGCTTCAAGAACGAGCAGCATATCTAAAGGAACAGCGTGATAAATTAGTGGCTATGAAGAAAGAACAAAGGGAGAAACATCTACCGAAAAATCCAGAAAGCCAGAAACCACAACCCATACTAGAAACTAAAGAGGTACTGGTAGTTGATAAACCTGTCAAGCAAATTCATGTGTAGACTGTAGTGTGCTTGACATGAGAGTGGAAACATCTTTGGAAGAGTAGAAAAGAGGTGTACTCTCTCAAATGTAGAACTTCATGATTAGCATTGATCTATAATCAGATCAGTGGGTCAGGTAGCTCCATTGGTTGATTGGCTGGTTTGTTATACAGAGTATTACCAATCAGTTACCATGAGGGCTCTCCTTGTTAACATTTCCCCTTGCAGTGTGGTGACTTGCAGTCATTTCTCCCTAATGAGAGAGCAACCTTATGATCTGGTAGGACTATGGCAACTTCACCTTAACATTAGGATCTTTTTCCCTTTCTTAAAATAAAAACTGGGTATTGTCGAAGTTTTAATAATCGCATAAAAGTTCCACAAAGCTGGGAAGAAATTAAAATTTTGTTTTTCATTTATGTGAATGATTTGGATAAGAATATAAGAGGCATGGTTACTAAGTTTGCAGATGACACCAAAATTGGTGAAATGTTGGACAGTGAAGAAGATTATCTAAGATACAAAGAGATCTAGATCAATTAAGTCAATGGGCTGAGGAATGGCAGATAGAATTTCAATTTGCACAACTGCAAGGTATTGCATTTTGGTAAAACAAACAAGGGCAGGACTTACACAATTATTAATAGGCCCCTGGTTAGTGTTGTAGAGCAGAGAGACCTGGGGGTTCCGATATATAATGCTTTGAAATTTGCATCGCAGGTAAACAGACCAGTTAAGAAGGCATTTAGCACACTTGCCTTCAATGCTCAGACCTTTGAGCATAGGAGTTCAGATGTTGATGAAGCTCTTCCAAAGTGCTGTGTGCAATTCTGGTCACCTTGCTGGAACACAGATATTATTAAATTGGAGAAGGTTCAGAAAAGATTGCCAGAATTTTGCCAGAAATGGAGGGTTTGAGTTTAAAAAAAATAGGTTGAATAGGCTGGGGCATTTTCACTGGAGCATAGGAGGTTGAAGATGACTTTATTGAGGTTTATAAAATCATGAGGGGCATTGATAAAGTGAATAGCAAAGGTCTTTTCCCTGGGGTAGGGAAGTCTAAAGGTAGGAAGCAAATTTATAAGGTGAGAGAAGAAAGTTTCGAAAAGGACATGAGGGGCAACATTTTTTTACAGTGTGGTTTGTATCAGGAATGAACTGCCGTAAGAAATGATGGATGCAGGTATAGTTACAACATTTAAAAGACATTTAGATTAGATTAGATTACCTACGGTGTGGAAACAGGCCCTTCGGCCCAGCAAGTCCACACCGACCCTTCGAAGAGCAACCCACCCAGACCCATTCCCCTACATTTACCCCATTCACCTAACACTACAGGCAATTTAGCATGGCCAATTCACCTAACCTGCACATTTTGGACTGTGGGAGGAAACCAGAGCACCCGGAGGAAACCCACGCAGACACGGGGAGAATGTGCAAACTCCACACAGACAGTTGCCCGAGGCGGGAATTGAACCCGGATCTCTGGCACTGTGAGGCAGCAGTGCTAACCACTGTGCCACCATGCCGCCCAAAAGTGGATTTGGATAAGTACATGAATAGGAAAGGTTTGGAGGGATATGGGCCAAATGCAGGCAAGTGAGACTGGTTTAGTTTAGGAACATGGTTGGCATGGGCTAGTTGGACCGAAGGGTCTGTTTCCAGGGTGTATGACTATGACTCTAAAACATGGTATGGTGAGTCTAAATAAGTCCCCCAATATCTAATTGTTTAACAAAATATGTATGAACATCAAATTATATGGAATATTTTCCTTCTGCTCAGCATATAACTGCATGAAATCTATGCTATTTGCTTATCCCATCTATTTATTTACTTGCTTCTGCCTTAACTAGGTTGATAGTTATTTATCAATTAATTTTTTTTATGCTGCAAAATAACAAGTGTTGCACAGAAAGGTAGAATTTGAATGGTATGAGAAGAGGTACCAACTGAGGATGGCATGGGGGAGAAGCTGGTGGAAGGGTTTAAGATGGGAGATGATCTAAATTTAATGCATTGGAATCACAGAACCAGTAAAGGTCAGCAAGGGTAGATGTGGTGGAAAAGTGAGAATTCATGACAGACAGTGTATAATTAGTCACATCTTGGAATGATGAGCTTTGAGAAACTACCCTTGCAGAAATAAAGATGTTTAAAATTTAACCATCCAGAATATAAAGGAGAGGATTGGGGCACATTTTGTTTAAGATTTAATTCAACCATAGTTGAGCATGCTGAGGTGGAAAGTGTGAGATATTTTGGTACTTACATTTTTGAATAGAGGCAGATGGATGTGCGTCAGTTCTGTGAAGTGTTTTTTGAACAGGCCCGAAAGTCATTTGGAACAGTAATCTAAGTGCATCAATTCCAAGAAAGCTTGTGACTGTAGTCAGGTTACTGAGAGAACTCCTGAGCTGTTAATAGAGGGACATTTATATTGTTGAGTTTCCAACAGACCAGAAACCTATTAGATTAATTTTGGCATCAGAACTGAAGGTTTAAGGTTTCATAAGATCCCTACAGTGTGGAAAGAGTCCATTCGACTCATTGAGTTTGCACTGACCCTCTGAAGACCATTCCAGCCAGCCCCAGCCTCACAGCCTATCACTGTAATCCTGCATTTCCCATGGCTCATAAATATTCCTCCATTATAATCTCAGGAGTTCTCTCAGTAACTTGACTACAGTCACAAGCTTTCTTGGAATTGATGCACTTAGATTACTGGCTCATCCACCTAGCCTACACATCCCTGGACACTATGGGCAATTTAGCATGGCCAATCCACCTGATCTGTACTTTTTTGGACTGTGGGGGGAAGCCGGAGCACCCATAGGAAACTTGCATAGACATTGGGAGAATGTGCAAACTCCACACAGACAGTCGCCCAAAGCTGGAATTAAACCCGGGTCCCTAGTGCTGTGAAACAGCATTGCCATATACTGCCACCATGCTGTTCCTAAATTACAATAAATTTCAATTCAGAAAACAGGAATTTGGTTCAAAAGGTAGAGGAAAATAATCATTTTTCATTTTGTGGAAGTTTGAAGCCAGGAGAGTTTGGGAAGAAATCTTCAAGTTGTTAAAACTGAAAAAATGTATACCATCAGAATTATGAAAGGTTTATGCCTGTGTAATTGGAAAGAAATCGTTTAAGAAAAAGAAATTGAGGCAAAAATAGAAATAGCTGGAAAAGCTGTTCTGAGGAAGAGTCATTCGACCCGAAACTTTAATTCTGATTTCTCTTCACAGGTTCTGCCAGACCTGCTGAGCTTTTCCAGCAATTTCTGTTTTTGTCTCTGATTTACAGCATCCACAGTTCTTTTGTTCTTTTTTAAAAACAATTGGAAGGTGTTAGATAAGTAGAACCTAAAGAGTTAAAATCGGAGTGAAATATCTTTGAAATAAGATTTCTGCAGAATTTGCAAGAGAAAAAGATATGGTGTGAGATCAGTGGTTTCAATCCCCTGAAGTTAACAAAACACCTTGAACATGTTAAGGAAATCATAGTTATGGAAGAATTCAGAAGTAGTATTCTCATAAACCTTAAGACTTAATACAAGATGAGTATCAAGTATTAGCAGGTATGTATGATATCACACCTTGGTAATTATATGTGAAGAAGTGGTCATATAGGAATCCAGAGGAAATTGGAGGAACAGGAAATCTCTGAATGGAAGAGGTATTTCCCCTTGGAGGGAAGAGGTTTTTGGGAACTAACATAAGCATGCCAAGGTGATGAAGGTCAAAGATAAGAACCTATAAAAGATGGAAAGAAAATAGCTTCTACTGTAATAAGACTGGACGTAGCAAAGTTGGTTGCTAAAAGTTAAATGGGAGATGAAATGCAGTGGTAAAATGCAAAATGAATCCTCAGAAAATGGGGCATCAGGACTGAAATGGCTATTAGAACTGTATCTGCAGTGCAAAGGCAGCATGTTTCCTTTGAATCTGTAGGAAGGTAGAGAGGACAGTTAAAAAGACGTCTTCCTCAAGTATTGATTAAGAGTATCAAACTGCTGGAGGTTCTGTGTAGTTTATTTCAAAAGGATAGATATTTCAGTGTGATTCAATTCAAGCAGAGAAACCAAATTATAGATATTGAGAGGCTTTGGAGGAAGTCAGTCTCTGATGTTGGCTCATAAAGCTATTTGTCTTCCAGAGGGGTTATGATAGAGAAAATATTATTTATTGGCTTAGATGGTCCTTATATATTAGTTCCATTATACAGAGTGTAATTAAAGAGTGACTTAGTAAATAGAAAAGTTATTGATGGAATCATGAAACGAATACTTAGAGAAGGAATTGCTTTTATCTTGCACAATGATTTGGCTGTTAAATAACATTTGCCACACTGAGGGTCATAGAAAAACAACAGTAGAAGTACATGGAGGAGGAACACTAGCTCATTTATCAGAATTGCCTTCAGCTTCTCAAATGATGCTTGGCATTCTGCTGACCATACAACTTTTGCCCGTTTCTTTAACAGATGATTAAAGGCACAGTTATCGTACTGAAATTATGTACAGATGTCTGGTAAAATCCACACATTCACAAAAAAACCTCATGATGGTTTGTTGAGATTTAGGATCAGGGAATTCTATTGAAATCTTCACTTTTATTGTCCATGGGCAACAACATATCCCAAGTAAGTTACTCTTGCTTTCAATTAACATTTGGCTTCATTTGTCACTAAACCAGCCAACTGTAATACTTAAATAGATCTTTGACTGTCTTGCATGCTCTTCGCAAGTGCTACTATATAATACAATATTATCCAAGTACACTATGCAGTTACAAACTTCAGTTACAACTTGATTCATAAGTCTCTGGAGGCATTATTTAACCCAAATGGTATCACCTGATAACCTACTCAGTGTAACAAAAGTGGAAAGTTCTTTAGCCCTGATGTAAATACATTTTTTTTTAAGATTAGATTCCCTACAGCGTGGAAACAGGCCCTTCGGCCCAAGCAGTCCACACCGGCCCTCCGAAGAGTAACCCGCCCAGACCCATTTCCCTCTGACTAATTCACCTAACATTATGGGGAAATTTAACATGGCCAGTTCACCTGACATGCACATCTTTGGACTGTGGGAGGAAACTGGAGCACCCAGAGGAAACCCACGCAGACACGGGGAGAATGTGCAAACTCCACACAGTCACCCGAGGCTGGAATCGAACTTGGGTCTCTGGTGCTGTGAGGCAGCAGTGCTAACCACTGAGCCACCATGCGCCAGTATCCCTTCAATAATTGAGTCTTAGAAAGGAATGATGCACTGCCAACCCTATCAGTGCAGTGTTCTCGTCATGGAATTGGGTACAATTTTATTTTTGTGACCTCGCTTTTCTGTAATCTAGCAAAAGTCTAATTAGTTCATTAAGTTTAGGAGCTAACACTGTTGGTGAATTCTAGCTTCTTTAACTACCTTCAATCATATGGTTCTATAGCGTATACTGAGTCTCTTTCCACCTGAGTTTGGTCTTCCGTTTGAACCGATGAAGATGTTATTTTATAAGTTCTAACTCTCCTTCATCCAGATTATGTCTAGTCAATGTATGCATTCAGATGTGTCTCTACAGATTACCTCATATCTTCTCAGTTGTCTTACAAGATTCTTCCATTGTCCTTCTATAGGAGGTTCTGAATTGTAGGAGGTTCACTTTGGAAACTTACTACATTCTCATTATTTCTGTCATCTCCTACTACTTTTACCATCTTACACACTTGTTCCTCCTTATCCTCTTCCCTACAATGATACATTTTCAGCATTTTTTTGACATAACCAATTCTTCCCACAATCAGGAGTATTTATCAGATAAGTCTGGTTAGCACTGCTGCCTCACAGCATCAGGGTCCCAGGTTCGATTTCAGCCTCGGGCAACTGTCTGTGTGGAGTTTGCACATTCTCCCTGTGTCTGTGTGGGTTTCCTCCGGGTGCTCCGGTTTCCTCCCATAGTCTGAAGATGTGCGGGCTAAGGTGAATTGGCCATGCTAAATTCCCCATAGTGTTAGGTACATTAGTCAGAGGGGAAAAAAACTGGATCTGGGTGGGTTACTCTTCGGAGGGTCGGTGTGGAGACTGGTTGGGCCAAAGGGCCTGTTTCCACACTGTAAGGAATCTAATCTAATCTAAAGTCATTTTACTAAACCTTCTAACTACGTTAAATGGACCACTGAATTTCACTTTTCAGGTTCACCTTGTAATGGCAACAATACCAATACTTCATCTCCCACTTGGAACTTTCCAGTTGAAGAGTTATCTGTCCAAATTTTCACTTTTGCCTGTGAGACTTTTAAAGGTTTTTATAGTACCTTGCATGTTCTTTAGTGTCTTTCTAGAAACATGGACATATAATTCAACATTGAAGGCTTGTCCTTCTCATTTAAGAAGGATTCCTAATTCAATTTGAATGGACCTCAGATCTCATGACCACAAACTAATTTAAAAGGAGAGAACTCCAGTAGATTCATTTGGTGAATCTCTGGTACCAAATAGTAGAACTGCTCTCAGTTTTGTTAATGGTCCCACACAATCTGCTAGCCACTTGACTAAACAGTTCTTCAAAAGCTGGTTTGGGTATGAAAGGTGTTGGTTTGATTACATGTTGACATTTATTTATGA
The DNA here is from genome assembly GCF_004010195.1 of Chiloscyllium plagiosum. Lineage (NCBI taxonomy): Eukaryota > Metazoa > Chordata > Chondrichthyes > Orectolobiformes > Hemiscylliidae > Chiloscyllium > Chiloscyllium plagiosum. Next base: position 57,199,103 of record NC_057718.1, read on the forward strand.
AGTTCTGGCCAAGTAAAATGCCAGTTTATAGATACTTGCATTTTCCATATCCCTTTATGCCATGCAGTAAGAGCATCATGTGATACTCGCAATATATCCTTAAGATCTCTGGACAGTATCACGATTTAGAGTTTATGGTGATGCTGCTCCTTTAACAATGTTATGCTGTCCTTGGCTTTTTTTTTCAGAGAGGTCTTAAAAGCAGCAATTCTGAAAGGTCTAGGCTTGAAGGATTTTAGCGCCAATTTGATTATAGTTAACATATACTACCTCAGCCAAAAGGCTTTCAAATTAAAAAAAAAACACTTGTACAATGAAAGGGGAGCAGCCAGTTTTCCCAGCTCAGCTTTCTTTGGTTTGGTTTGGTCTGGTCTTTAGCAGTCTGGCTGTCTACTGAGAGCAGTCAGTCAGTTTTTGAGGCTGCATGTCCAAGAAAGATACATGGAAGAAGATGTTCTGTGCTGAATCTGTTTGTCATCTGTCTCTCTCCTGTAAAACTCTGTGTTTGCTTCTGCCTTTTGTGCCAAGGAATGTTTATTTGACATTGTTGCAAGTACTTGGAACAGCATCATTAGGTTGGGATAATCTGTTGGGTTTTCGGAGAGGTTAGGTTATTCTATATTCTGTTCTCTTTTGTTTGTGTTTCATTTGGTAATAGAGAGCACAGAAGCAGACCCTTCAGTCCAACCCGTCCATCTAACCAGATATCCTAACTTAATCTAGTCGCATTTGCCAGCACTTGGTCCATATCCTGCAAAACCCTTCTTACTTATATACCCATCCAGATCCTTTTTATGTATTTGGAAAGGCAAGGACTGATTAGGGATAGTCAGCACGGCTTTGTGCACGGGAAATCATGTCTCATGAACTTGATTGAATTTTTTGAAGAAGTAACAAAGAGGATTGATGAGGGCAGAATAATGGACATGATCTATATGGACTTCAGTGAGGTGTTTGACAAGGTTCCTCATGGGAGACTGGTTAGTAAGGTTAGATCTCATGGAATACAGGGAGACTAGCCATTTGGATACAGGACTGGCTCAAAGTAGAAGACAGAGGATGGTGGTGGAGGGTTGCTTTTTAGACTGGAGGCCTGTGACCAGTGGTGGGCCACAAGGAGCGGTGCTGGGTCCACTACTTTTCATCATTTATATAAATGATTTGGATGTGAACGTAGGAGGTATAGTTAGTAAATTTGCAGATGACACCAAAATTGGAGGTGTAGTGGAGTACAGGATCTTGATCAGAGTACAACAGGATCTTGATCAGATGGGCCAGTGGGCTGAAGAGTGGTAGGTAGAGGTTAATTTAGATGAATGCGAGTGCTGCAGTTTGGAAAAGCAAATCAGAGCGGGACTTATACAATTAATGGTAAGAGGAGTGTTGCTGAACAAAGAGACCTTTGAGTGCAGGTTCATAGTTACTTGAAAGTAGAGTTGCAGATAGATAGGATAGTGAAGAAGGCGTCTGGTATGCTTTCCTTTATTGGTCAGACCATTGAGTTTAGGAGTTGTGAGGTCATGTTGTGGCTGTACAGGACATTGGTTAGGCCACATTTGGAATATTGTGTGCAATTCTGGTCTCCCTTCTTTCAGAAAGATGTTATGAAACTTGAAAGGTTTCAAAAAAGATTTACAAGGATGATGCCAGGATTGTAGGGTTTGAGCTACAGGGAGAGGCTTAATAGGCTGAGGCTGTTTTCCCTGGAACATCGGAGGCTGAGAGGTGACCTTATAGAGGTTTATAAAATCATGAGGGGCATGGATAGGATAAATAGACAAGGTCTTTTCCCTGGGGTAGCATAGGTTTAGGGTGAGAGGGGAAAGATATAAAAGGAACCTAAGGGGCAACTGAAAGGGGAGTGGCCAGTCCTCCCAGCTCAGCTATTTTTTAGTTTGGTTTTTAGCAGTCTGGCTGTTCACTGAAAGCAGTCAGTGAGGCTGCTGGTCCAAAAATCAGCTACATGGAAGAAGGGTTCCATGCTGAATCTCTCTGCCATCTCTCTCTCTCTCTCTCTCTTTCTCTCTCTCTCTCTCTCTCTCTCCTGTAAGACCCTATGTTTTATTTTACCTTTTGTGCCAAGGGATGTTTATGGAGATTTGAAACAGTATCATTCAGCTGGGATAATCTGTTGGGTTTTCAGACAGGTTAAGTTATTCGCAAGTTTCGAGAAGATTTGTAGCACAGGTTGAGGTTCTGGATATAGGTTTGCTCGCAGAGCTGGAAGGTTTGTTTCATGAAAACGTTTGTGAAAGCGAACCTTCCAGCTCAGCGAGCAAACCTACATCCAGAGGTTAAGTTATTCTATATTCAGTTCTCTTTTGTTTATGTTTCATTTGGTAATTCTTGTAAATAAATTCTGTTTTATTTAAAACTAAGTGGTTGGGCCAGCTGCATTACTCCTGGAATATCCGCCTTACACCTGCTTAAAATAACAAGCAACGTTAGGGTCTGGGCTACTTTCTTTAAATGTTTTGAGGGGATCCGGCCTAGTCCATAACACATTCTTGAGAAGGTTTGTAGCTTGGGTTGTGGATGAAGTTGTGGATTCGTTTGTCAAGCTGGTGTGTTTTTCTGCAAACGTTTCGTCCCCTTGCTAGATGACATCTTTAATAAGGTGTTGGTGGTCTGTCCCGCCTTGTATTTATGTCTCTGTTGTTGGCACTTCCAGTTTTGTATCTGAGTAGTTTGTATATGGGGTCCAGTACAATGTGCCTATTGATTGAGTTCCGATTGGAGTGCTCGGCTGGAGTGTCTAGCGTGCCTCTGTTTGCCTGTTACTGGAATAGTTACATTATCCCAGTTGAATTTGTATCCTTCGTTCCTGAGTGGTTGGAAGGGAGAGTGCTGGTTTGCCAAACATGTAGGGTATCTTATAGATAACGTTCATCCAATTGGATGTGGGTGTCGGGTCTTTAAACTTTGAGACGAGCTGGTGGAAGGTGTTTACTGGTTTCTGAGCCACTAAGATTCCCAGGGGTCTGAGTAATCGATAATTATCTCTGACATGTCTTTGATGTATGCTGTGGTCGCTATTGTGTCTGGTCATGTAGTGTTTTCTTCTTTGGGTTTGTCTCATAAGTACCGGAAGATAGTGCTCTTGGGGTACCCTTGGGGATTTGTATAAATCCTTTGAATAGGTGTTCCTAGTCTGCCTTCTGGAGTTCTGTATCACTATTCAATGCACAACTGTCCATTCTTCGTCTGCTGATCTGCATTCTCTATTTCCTCATAGAAACTCAATTTCCAATATAATAACACTCTGAAATCCCTTCAATCTCAACTTCAATGTGAAGCTATTTATGTTTAACTCTCCATTTACTTTCTAAGCCTCAATTAATGAAGACATGCCAAATAGTCCTTTTCAAGTATACACATTCTAAAAAATAGAGTTTCAGCTATCTTAATAACTGCTTGTAGTATTACTGTGATTTCTGATGATGAACTTTGTTTAGTTATTGCGCTGGTCACTACACAATGGAAAAATACGTATTTAGGAAATTATTCCTCAACAGATCTTTCTTATAATCCAGATTTATTACAGATGAAGCTGTGACTTTCACTCCTGCCAAATCATTCCTCAGAAATAGATCAGCTCTATCCATAGATAATTTTTAATATTTCCCTGACTACTACTAGTCCCACTAACAAGTCACATTCCAATTGGACTTTATACAATGGATTTGGAACATACTCTCCACCCATCTAATTTACCATCAATTTGGCTATCAATTAACTCTCTGAAGGGAAAACTAAATCCTTCTCCAACAAGCGAGGTCAAGTAGCCGTTGAATCCCATTAGTATAGTTACGGTCTTGGATGCTTCTTTTGAGGACAGAGAGGTTATCTTCCCTATCTTGCAAAAAGCAGTAAAGAATTACTAAATGATTAATAAAGAGATAAGAATAGAATATGAGAGAAAATTATCCAAAAATATAACAGAAAGGAAAAGGGTTTTCAGATTTTTAAAAAAATATATTAGCAAAGTAAGTGTTGGTCCAATAAAAAATGAATCTGGGGAATTAGTAATGGAGGATAAAGACTTGCAAATAAATTGAACAGATATTTTGCACTGTCTTCACTAGAGAGGATACAGATAGCAACCCAGAAATAGCTGTAAATCAGAATTGAAGGGAGGGAGGAACTCAATTACAATTACCAAGGAAGTAATACTGAGGGTCAGTGTGTACTCAATGGACCATGTGGCCTGCTTCCATAACGTAGGGATTCTATGAATAATTCTATTCATATGTTTACATTAAACAGACTGATGATGAAGGGCTTTTGCCCGAAACATTGATTTTTCTTTTCCTCTGATGCTGCATGACCTGTTGTGCTTTCCAGCACCACACTTTCGACTCTTAATATCCAGCATCTGCAGTCCTCACTTTCATCTGATTTTAATAACAAGTATATTCTGCACAAGTGTATTCTGATCACGGCATTTGGTTTCATTTGTACTTTCTCTTGACAAAGTGACTGCTATACATTTGGCTGTATGTATCTTTTTTTGGCTTAGTCTTGGTTGAGTTTCACAGAAGGTTTTACTTCTTGAGGCAAAAAAAATCCACTTCAGTAAGTAACTATCCCACCCAGTAACACTCTCGTCTGATTCTTGCCCCATTCTAACACTCGCTGTACCAGAACAATGTGCCACAGCCAGAGTATTCCGTAATGCACATTAGTTATTTTCAATCTAAAGCAATCTTAACCTGAATCTAATGGGCTTTGGAGAATTAAAACCAACGCTTCAGCTAATTTACTGGGCACTTTTTTTAACCCCCTAGATGAAACCCATCAGAACCTGGGGATTTGTTAACTCACAGTTCCAACAACTTTGATTTCTGTCCAAATTCTCCTGACTCGGAAATTTCAACTAAACCTAAAAACTCTTCAACTATGGTGACTTACTCACCTGAACTAAAAATGAATTATCCTGCTGAACCAAACTCCTGAACTGAGACTTTAACTCTTCCGTTCTGGTATCAAAAGTAACCTAATGGCTTTCGATTGTAAACTGAAATATGTAAATACTCCATCCATTATTACTACACGTGTTCTCCCAGGCACTTGACTGCAGTCACATGCTTTTTTTGGATTTGATGCACTTAGGTGACTATTATAAATGACTTTCTGCAAGTTTAAAAATTACTTTCAGCTAACTAAACCACATCCATCTCCCTCTATTCTAAACTCCAAATTCCAGAATACTATATACCTTCCATCACAGTTACCACCCTTTAGATGTAATTTAATTTTTATATATCAACTTAACTTTTCTACCTTTGTACTCTGTGGTTTATTTCTGTGCTTTAAAATGGTGCTGGAGATTGGCGATGTTCACAACACTTTCACTGTATTTGTAACAAGTACATGTCACAAATACAATGGCAATAAATAAATCAAAAATGTTTAGGCTATTGTTGTAAAAGGTTCATGCCAGCAGACTATGAAAGGAATTGTAAAATTGTCTCCACGTCGAATAAAAAGTAATGGGGTGGAATTAGTTAAGTGGAACTTAGAGTTGATAAAGGAGCGACATTTCTCTGAAATTGAGTATCTGTAAAAGGTGGGTGTTGGGAAGCAGTTTAAAACTTTATTTTACTGTTTGTGTTAAGATCTTTCTAACTGTCTTAGATACGATTTAGATGTGCTGGTGTTGGACTGGGGTATACAAAGTTAAAAATCACACAACACCAGATTATAGTCCAACAGGTTTATCTGGAAACACTAGCTTTCGGAGTGCTGCTCCTTCATCAGGTGGTTGTGGCTGATGACAAAGCAGTGTTCCAAAAGCTAGGGCTTTCAAATAAACCTGTTGGACTATAACCTGGTGTTGTGTGATTTTTTAACTTTATCTTAGATCCGTAAATTTATTTTGTAATAATTTAACATTCTATTGTTGAAGAATACCGTCAGCCTCATGTGAATATTTCACTAACTAACTAGCATGTGAATTAACTGCAAAACTTAAATGTATAATCTTTCAGGCCTGGTTTCGTTCAGAGATCTGACTTATCCAGTATTACCATCAGCTGGAATCATAACAGTGCATACATTTAATATGACTCCAATGAGTTTGGAGTTGCTCTGTTAGTATGCATTGATGACTATAATATTAAATTGCAACTATATGCCACATCACGGTTCATTTAAAATGCAATTCTTCACTGCAGCACTGCACTTTGGAACATGCCAATGCCTTCCATTGTAATACTGTTGCTAAGTAACTTGTGTGCAGGGACAGGAGCCCATCTCATGGCTTAGATTAGGGAGCATTTCAGGGCTTGCTATCTTCATGGTCATTCACTTGGCAATTACTTAGATGCAAAGTGCCTTGCCTTACCTTTGACTTTTTGCAATTTGTTGCCTCATTCAGAACTTGCATACTCATTGAAATTCTGTCTTGCCTTGCCTTTTAATGCAGACACAAAGTCATGCAGCTTGTCATGGTTGTCAGCAGTGATCAGTACACATGGTGGACATGTTGCTGTATGTCACCATGCGACAGTATGTGCCAGCAGCTTACGTGGCAAACACACTGCATGTACTTCAACCAAATGATCATATCTGAAAGTCTAAGGGGTGTGGTCCTCAGTACAATCAAGGGGAACTTCATTGGTCGAGGGTATTTGCATAGTAAGTGAAGGGCATTGTTCATATCAGTCCAGTGGCTTTGACATGATCAATTGGATGTTTGGATGGTGTTATGGACTCGACCAACCCCCCCTCAAAGTATATTAAGCAGATAGCCTAGATCCTAACTTTTTCTTATTTTAAAGCTAAGTGTAAACTGTTGCGTTCCAGATGAAATTCGATTGGTCAACCTACTCAATTTGGTAAGCAACACACATTTTATTTTTACATTACAGTTAAAGTACAGACAAAACAGAACTCAAAGAAAAGAATTGACTTAACAGTAACTCTATCAAAATGCTTAACAAAATAATATATATATTAACTACAACTAATTAATTGTTCCAATATAGTAATATCCCACATATTCTTGGCAAACGTAAATTCAGTAAAATATATTGTCTCACATGCAATTCTAGCATCAGGAAGAGAATGCCAGCTTTTAGCTGTAACAGGGGGAGGAATAAGAGCTGCCACATCCAGCTTCAAGACCCCAGCAACTGCTGAAAGCTAAAACTAAAAATCCTGGTTTTTGGGGAGTTAGACAACTCCCATTCAGTGTGCTTCTGTTGTTCCACCTTCAAAACTGTTTATTTATTTTGAGCAGACTGCTTGTCATCTCTGTCGTAACGTTTCTTCATAAAATATACCAGGACAAAGTTCACTTCTTAAGCTATAGTATCATCACAATGGTCATGGTCAGAGTTTCTGTATCATTAGTCTGGGGAATTGGTCATGGTCAGTCCTTCAGATTCAATGCAACCATCAAAATATTAGTGATAAGTCAGTCAGGAACTGCACAGAAATCGGTTAGGTGTCTGATTACTCATTAATCGGGATTGTCCTTCCAAGTCAGTTGATACCATAGTTAGTCCTGAACTATGACACAATGGCATGCTACACTGGACGTTCGGTAGCAAGTAACACTCCTTTAGCCAGGTTTCTCACATGAAATCACACTAAAAAAAGGTAACCTGTGTAGCTTCATTTTTATAGCTACAATTTCAATGACAATCAGTCAGATAGATAATGATTTAGAATAGCAATACATTTACAAGTGTCAGATTCTATTTGCAATGAATGTTACCCATGTCACCAGTATACCTTCAGAAGCTTTTGTTTTTCATTTTGCTGCTACTACATGTACTGTGAAGAGCTATATGTGGCTGGCAGCAATTGACTTGATGCACAGCCTGATTTTAAACATAGTACTAGTGGCAGAAATCTCAAAATGGTGAGGACTTCTGCCACTGACGAGCACAAGTATGGTACAATAGAGGGGGGTCATGCATACTCAATGAGTTGAGCTGAAGAGAATTGGGCAAGTAAACCCGCTAGAGTTGATGAAGAAAAGCCCTACATGACATTCCCTAAATTTGATACTTAGCCAAATGCCACTTTTGTATGTGTGTGTAATTTAATTTGCATAATCACCTAGTTGGTAAACATTTTGCCATTGCATGAAGAATACATTTCCAGGAATAAATGTGTTTTTGTTTTCAGTTTATTAAAAGGCCTGATGAAAATTTCTTTTGTTCTAGTTAACAGTAATAAACAGAAAGAAATTAACCATTCTTGGTGATTGAATGAAACACTTTTAATATAGTTTGTGGACTGTGGGGCTTGATTACCTCTACATTCCTCTCACCAGAGTCATAACATCTTGACTGAGAAGATCATTCACTGCAGAGGCTGAGCAAACAAAGCAGGGAAAAGTTCTTGGTGATAACAGTTTTACCACAGTAGGCCAAGGCAGGACAAAGTCATGACTTTGAAAGTGAGGGAGAGAGGAATGGAACAGGGTGAGATGTTCTAAGATAGAGGAAATGCCAATGGAGGAGAGCATCAGGCTATGATGTGATCTGTTGTAAATTCCCACAAAAGAGGTAGTATTGAAGGGTTCAAGCAACACCTGAACAACTTGTGGCACAGTCTGCAGGTCTGTTAAGCAGCCATATCAAACCCACTTAATCAGATTGGAAGCAAATTATCCTGTATCCTGAAGGAGAAAGTGAGGTCTGCAGATGCTGGAGATCAGAGCTGAAAATGTGTTGCTGGAACAGCGCAGCAGGTCAGGCAGCATCCAGGGAACAGGAGAATCGATGTTTCGGGCATTCCTGAAGAAGGGCTTATGCCCGAAACGTCGATTCTCCTGTTCCCTGGATGCTGCCTGACCTGCTGCGCTGTTCCAGCAACACATTTTCAGCTCTGTATCCTGAAGGACAGCCTGAGAGATTGAGAGAAAAAGATCCACAGTAAAACACACAGCACATTTTGTTCAATAGGTGGTATCAATTAAACAAAGAATAATAAAATACGGTCACAAGAGAAAAGGAATAGAGGAGTGTGGTGCTGTTAGCAATACACCTCGCAGATCAGGATCAGTTATCTTTGTTATCTGCTTTTGGCTTTTATCTGCTTTTGCAATAGTTATTGGGGACTCGATAGTTCTGGGCACAGATAGGCGGTTCTGTGGGGGCGAGAGAGACTCACGTTTGGTATGTTGCCTCCCAGGTGCAAGGGTACGTGATTATTCTGATCGTGTTTTCCGAGTCCTTAAGGGGGGAGGGGGAGCAGCCCGAAGTCGTGGTCCGCATTGGCACCAATGACATAGGTAGGAGGAGGGCTGAGGATGTTAGGCAGACTTTCAGGGAGCTAGGTTGGAAGCTCAGAGTTAGAACAAACAGAGTTGTTGTCTGGTTTGTTACGGGTGCCACGTGATAGAGAGTCGAGGAATAGGGAGAGAGAACAGTTAAATGCGTGGCTACAGGGATGGTGCAGGAGGGAGGGATTCCGGTATCTGGATAACTGGGGTTCTTTCTGGGGAAGGTGGGACCTCTATAAACAGGATGGTCTACACCTGAACCTGAGGGGCACCAGTATCCTTGGGGGGAGGTTTGCTAGTGCTCGGGGGGGGGGGGTTTAAACTAACTCTGCAGGGGCATGGGAACCCAGACTGTAGCTTTAGGGTGCAGAACCTGGAGTGTAGGGAGGTTAGGAACATGGCAACAATCTCAAAGGAGGGTG
>NC_057718.1:57209469-57215048 GCF_004010195.1 Chiloscyllium plagiosum
GTCTTCGGAACATACAAATAGAAGTAATGACACACTTGAAGACAAATGTCACTTCTGTTGTTGTGGAGGTTAGATCCGATGCATTGAGAACATGACGAATTCCAAATAAGAATGTTTCAATGCTTTCAGGTCTGTCCAATAGGTGGAGGAATGATGGTGGTCGATGGATTTGAAATTTTGTCTTTATATCTGGTCTTGCCTCAGGCTGATGTATGTTAACTCCTGGTCTTCTCTCAAAGGAATGGTTATGGTCCAGACTATAATAAACCTTCTCAAAGTAGTTTAAGATGGCAGTCGAAACAGGTTGCACTCCATATTTTAAGGCAGATGTGAGATGTCGTGTTCTGGATGCGAATTTATTGATCAAATAACTCAACATTAAGCAAAACGCAATTTACCCAAACATTATAGTTGAAAGACAACAACCGAATGAAGAGCTGAGAATAACTTTAATCCATTCGAAAATTTAACACAATATTGGATACAATAAATATTACAGAGGAGCTGTTCCGATATAGTTGCATCCCATAAACACACCCCTTGGCAAAAACGCACATTTAGAAGTCAGATTTCCTCACAGGCAATGTCTGCAGCAGAAAGAGAAACACCAGCTTCTGGCTGTAAACGGGAAAGGGAGCAAGATGATTTCTACTTTTTCAATATTCCAGCAGCTTCGGCTGAATATAAGAGCTACAAATATCTGGAAATTATAACTGGTGAGTCCCGGCCATGCCCATCCAGGCTGCTTATCTTATTCCAGCTATTTATAAAAACCATGGCCTCACAAAACATTTACAATACCATGGACAGCTCTGCGTCTCCGGTTCAATGTAATTCAAATTAGAAACTTTGATAAAATACACATTTTATAGCCACGCCATTATCACAAGATGGTATCACTTCTCCCCTATCCTCTCAGTCACAACTCTAACTCTCCATAAACCACACTGCTACGTATCCAAACGTGGACATCCCTTATTTTGCGGGGTCCGGCCAGCAATACATTCTCACTCCCCTTTCACAAGTTTATCCTCTGATTCTCAGAGGAAGCCACCCATTCGATTGCATAAACAAGATCAGAAGTCTGCCCAACCATTCAGTCAGTTTATGAATGATTTGATTGGAACATCAACTCTGCGTTTAGTAGCAGCATTCTGTACAACTTTACTCGCAATATCAATAGAGTGGCTACAAGAGCAAGTTGGGAAATTGGAATCCTGCAGCCAGCAATTTACTGACAATCAAATGCACAAATCAGGAGTATGATGGCATATTCCCTATTCGCCTTGATGAGTGCAAATCCAATAACACGTAAGAAGCCTGACAGCATTCAAGACAAAGCAGCCCGAATGTTTGGAAAACACATTCACAAGCATTCATTCCGATATCACCAACACTCAGTCGCAGCAGGAAATTCAGCAAAGATCTTCAGATGTTATCTTCCAAAACCATGACCATTTCTATCTCGAAGGATAAGTATGGCAGATTCAAATGAATACCTCCATCAGTAAGTTTCCCCACAATTCCTTACCATTCCAACTTGGAAATATGTCACTGATCACAGATCATTTAGTGTCAGCAGAAAATATCCTAGTACTGCCTCTACATACACTACATGGACTTCAGAAGGGGCAGTAAAAGAGAGCCAATCCATATTGATTCCAACCAGTGACACCCGCTCCTGTGAATGAATAAAATCAAATCTTGGAGCTCTGTTTCTGTTGATCTATTTTGCACACTATCAGCTCTTTAATTGTTTGGGTAACGACATACTTTCACACCTTCACATCAAGGTAGTGGAGCACCATGACTTACTGACTGTGGCATCTTCAACCTGGATCATTTTCCATTTGGAAAAAAACAACACAAAAACGATGGAAATATCACTGTTCAATCTTTGTCAGTCCTTCGTTGAGCCTTGTAGTCACATTTGTATCGTTGGTTTGTTGAAGGTGCTGCTTGGTCATGTACTTTACTCCTGAGTTCAGGGACTAGAGCTGAAGGCATTTTACCCGACGAAGGAACGGTGCTCAGAAAGCTTGCAATTGCAAATAAGGCTGTTGGACGGTAACCTGGTCTTCTGACCTTGTCCAAACCACTCAAACAACAGCATGACCTTATGAGCATATTTTTTCCGAACAGTGGTTATCTCATTGAAGGGAATTGGAGAGACGGGAGAGAGAGACCGTGGAGTGATTTGAAAATATGCATTTAATTCATGGCTAATTTGAACAGGAAATTGGAAATAATTACTATAGACCAGGTTACATCCCTCAATACATTTCCGCAAGGTAGCACAGACCTATCCCAGGAGTGAAATTGAGGACTGCAGATAATCGTGATTACAGTCATGCGTAGAGTGCTGGAAAAACACAGCAGGTCAGACAACATTCAAGGAGCAGGAGATTCGATGATTCCGGCAAAAACCCTTCATCATGAATGAGGCTTGGAGCCTCGGGGTGGAGAGATAAAAGGGAGGGGTTGAGGCTTGGGGGAAGTGAGCTGACAGTATGATAGTTGATTGGGGATGGGGGTAGTGGTGATAGGTCAGAGGGGATGGTGGAGAGGATCGGTGAAAAGGAAGATGAACAGGGAGACAGGTCGTGAGGGTGGTGCTGAGTTGGAAGGCTGAATCTGAGATAAGGTGTGTCCGGGGAAATGATAAAAATAGTGAAATCCGCATTGATTCCGTGAAGTTTAAGGATCCCGAGGCGGACAATGAGGCGTTCTTCCTCCAGAAATCGGGTGGTTCGGGAGTGACGACGGAGGAGTCCCAGGAACTGCTCATCGTGGGAGGATTAGGAAGGGTAGTTGAACTGTTCAACCACGTGCATATGGAGTTGGTTGTTGGGGGTGCTGTGGAGATGCTCTCTGAAGGCTTTGCGAGTAGACATCCTGTCTCGCCAATGTAGAGGAGATCGCATCTGTAGCAATAGATACTGTAAATGACTGGTGTCGATATGCAGGTGAAACTTTGATGGATGACAAAGGCTCATTTGGAACATGGGCGGAGGTGAGTGGAGAGGTTTTAGGCGCAGGTTTTGCAAAAACTGCGGTAGTAGGAAAAGGTGCTAGGAGGGGAGTGTGGGTTGGGGTGTGGAATTGAGGACGGAATCACGGAGGCAGCAGTCTTTATGGAGACCGGCTATGGGTCCGGGAGGGAAAATGTTTTTGTTTGTGGGATCCGTTTGTCGGTATCCGAAATGATGGAGGATGGTGCGATGGACACAAAGGTTGGTGGGGTGGAAGGCGATGACGAGGGTGTTGTTTCCTTGTTGCGTTTTGATGATTGGAGTTTGAGAGCGCAGCCGGAGGAAGTGGATGAGATGTGCTGGAGGGTATAATCAAACACATCGGAGGAGAAACCGCGGTCTTCAAAGAAGGAGTGATACAGCTGGTCAAACCACACATTTTTAAACAAAACACTACTATATGGAGCACGAAAGTAAAAATAACGGAATATAGACTATTTTAACCTATCTGAAAACACAACCGAATCTATCGCAGCTTAATGATCAAGTTCCAAACCTCACAACATCCCCGTAACATGCTCCAGTGGGAAAAAGCAAAATTCAAACACAAGTCCTTACCAGAGAGCTGTCAGAGAGAGAGAATAAGCATTGAAATTCTTTTCACTGCAGCTTTTCTTTGGATTGCCAACTAAAAGCGAAAGCAAAGGAGAAGCAGACATGAACTTGAAGAACTGACCACTCCCCTTTCATTGGACATGTTTTTGAAAAACAGCTAAAAACGATTTCCCTGAGGGTTGCTTCGTGCAGAAACTGATCGCTATTAGGAAAGATCCTTAAACAGACAAAGTGGAATCTCTGCCTTATAAAACCCTCTTGAAAAATAAAAAAAAATAAAAAAAAAACCCTGCGCAAGGAGCAGCATCAGCAGATACTCGACAGGCACAGCAATCGCATTGGTGGATCTTAAGTGCGGCTGGATTGAAAAAAGAAACACTTTGGACATTTCAACACCATAATTGCTGACTTGCTTAAGACCTGCATTTAAGTATTATTCAACAAAGAGTTCTTGTCAGGATTGAACACATATTTAATCTCCATTTACCGGAATGTCATTACAGGCTATGGGGGCGTTGCATGTTCTCCACTTCTTCATCCCTGAAAGTCCCTGTTGATAAAGAGATATACTCAGGTCCAGTAAAGTTTGGAACACTCATTCCTCCTCCAGCAGTAACCAGTTAAATCGACAACAGGGGTCAAACGAGAAAAAACAGGGCTTTTGTCACTCCCTTTTGAGCTCTTCGGTACCACTTGTGTTCACTGGAAGGCAGAAGCTCTTTGTATTTTGACATTCATAATCTTTCTATTCCTAACACGCACATACACACACAAATACACGCGTGCTCATGCACAAACACACAAACAGTCAAACACGCACATATACGCAGAGGGCTTGCTCCAACTCTAATTTTTTCAAAGTAACAGTTCAGCCACTGAGATCTGCAATCAGTTAACTCAAAGGAAACGTGGATCTTCCTCAGTTGAGGGTGTGAGTTTAACGGTATTCTGTGGGAAGTTTGCTCTGAAATGGAACATCCTTTGGGTATGGTAACGCATGAGGTCAATACATTGGGTGCAAAATATGGTTCCGCTACAGCGATTATTAGAGGGACGACATTTCAAAGGGGCCCTCAGAATTTGTGGTCTGCCCCTCTTCTGTTCACACAGAAAGACGTCGTTACGATTCAGAAAGTAAAGTGAATCAAGATGCACTATTTGATGCACTAAGCTTTATTCAAAATTTCCTGAAATCAATGGGGCAAGGCTCTATGGTTCCGCCTGATCGCTAAGTGTCTGAATGAGAGGCATCACTATCACCATAACTCAGAGGATTAGAGGGACGATGCTGGGTAGGGATGGGGTGGGATGTTTGGCACGTTCTGTGTTGCGCCGTTCATTATTTAGTGCAGCAACGGTCACGATCCGAACATACAAATTATTGGGTTTCTCAACTGCTGTTTGATGTGACGAAACATCTTCCAAAGGGATACGAATGTTTAATGGATGTTGGGAGGTGAGGAGTACAGAGTGCTCCCATTGTTTTCTGCCAATGTAGATCTGGGTCTCTGGTTTCGCAGTTCTCCCGGTCTGGTCTGCAAAATGTATTGGGAACGAAAGGGTGTAGAGTGTTCTCATGGAGTTCTGTCGAATGTAACTTGGGTACGGAGAAGTTCACAGTGCTCCCGGTGTGGTCTTCATAATGTCGATTGGGATCTGAGGATTAAACACTGCTCCCAGTGTGGCCTGCTCAAAGTAGGTTGAGACTTCTTTATTACATGGTGCACACAATGTGTTTTGATCAATATAGATTGGTGCATGAAGATTTCACGGTGTGCTCAATGTGGGCTGCTCAATGTAGATTGAGAACTCAGAAATACGTAGTGCTCCACTGTGCTTTGTCAAATGTAGATTGGGACCTGAGGAGTGCACACTGCTCCCAGTGTTGTCTCCCCAAAGTAGAGCACAGAAGTGCACAGTGCTGTTCTTGGGACTATCAAAGATAGAGAAAACGCAGAAGGGTGGACATTCTCTCAGTGTCCTCGACACAAG
>NC_057718.1:57215126-57239822 GCF_004010195.1 Chiloscyllium plagiosum
CTTTTTCTATGTATGGAGTCAGCTATTACGAGGGGACATGGCTTTAAATTAAGGGGTAGTAGTTATAGGACAGATGTTAGGGGTAGATTCTTTACTCAGCGAGTCGTGAGTTCATGGAATGCCCTGCCAGTAGCAGTGGTGGACTCTCCCTCTTTATGGGCATTTAAACAGGCATTGGACAGGCATATGGAGGATAGTGGGCTAGTGTAGGTTAGGTGGGCTTGGATCGGCGCAACATCGAGGGCCAAAGGGCCTGTACTGCGCTGTATTTTTCTATGTTCTATGTTCTACGGTATTTTTCAAACTTGGTATCATGATTCTGTCCTGAAACTGAGTCGGTACACCTCCTGATTCTCTAGATGACACCAAAATTGTTGGGATAGTGGACAATGAGGAAAGTTATCTAAGATTACGAAAAGATCTTGATCAATTGGATAAATGGGCTGAGGAGTGGAAGATGGAGTTTAGTTTGGATAAATGTGAAGTATTGCATTTTGGTAAAACGAGCAAGGGCAGGATTTCAACGATTAATGGCAGGGCCCAAGGTAATATTGTAGAACAGAGACCTAGGAGTTCAGGTACATAATTCTTTGAAATTTGTGTCGCAGGTCGACAAGGTGGTTAAGAAAACATTAGCACAATTGCCTTCGTTGCTCAGATCTTTGAGTTTAGGAACTGAGACGTCATGTTGTCTTTGTACAAGATGTTGGTGAGGCCTCTTCTGGAGTGTGCAGTTCTGGTTGCTGTGCTCGAGATAGGATATTATTAAATTGGAGAGGGTTCAGAAAAGATTTACCAGGATGTTGCCAGGAATGGAAGGTTTGAGTTATAAGGAGCGGCTGGATAACTGGGGCATTTTCACTGGAGCATAGGAGGTTGAGGGGTGACTTTACAGAGGTTTATAAAACCATGAGGGGCATTGATAAGGTGAATAGCAGGAGTGGGGGAGTTCAAAACTAGGGGGAATATTTTTAATGTGAGGGGAAACATTTTTACACAGAGTGGTTTGTGTGTGGAATGAGCTGTCAGAGAAAGTGATGTATGCAGGTATAGTTACAACATCTAAAAGGCATTTGGATGTGGACATGAATAGGAGAGATTTGGAGGGATAGGGACCAAATACAATAGACAATAGGTGCAGGAGTAGGCCATTCTGCCTTTCGAGCCTGCACCACCATTCAATATGATCATGTCTGATCATCCTTAATCAGTATCCTTAATACATGCAAGTGGTTCTGGTTTAGTTTAGTAATATGGTCGGCATGGACCAATTGGACGAATGAAAATCTGTTTCCATGCTGTATGACTCTATGACAGTATACTGATCTAAATCAACTTATTCAGACATTTTATAACTCACCTCTTGAACACAGATCTCCTGCCTCAGAGATAGGGATGCTATCATTTTGCCACCAGACCCTTGCTCTGAAATCCGGTCTAACACAATTCAAATATTTTACTGTGTATAGGATGCAAGGTATGTGAAAAGTAAAATTCTTCTATTTGTTCCTACAATTAGTGGAAATGAGAATGTAAGTCAACTACAGAAAGAGTTGTCAGAGTTAAATACCAAAAACAAATTAAAATTTAAAAATGTAGCAAATTCTAAGATATATAAGTCATCAAGCCTTTGCATATTGATAAGTTATGAGCAAACTATTAGAAACCATGATTTGACAGCACGTTATAAGCATTTAAAAATACATGAGTTGGTCAAAGATAGTACACATTTGTAAAAGCTATTTAATTGTAATAAGTTCAAGAATTCTTTTTCAAAAGAATATTGAAAAAATAGAGGGCATGCCATCATTAATTTGTAAAAATTCAGGAGATGAAGGGTGTAAATGTTGGGGAAAGATTTTTTAACTGAATTTTTAAGTGTTATGATCACTGAAAAATTCACACCTTTAACTTCAGTTTTTTGATAACCTGACTGTGGAATAAGACTGAAGTGCATTGAATATAAATAACCTTTTATTTAATCATTTGCATTTTTCTTTCTAAACACTTCTTTGTAGTCTTTTAACATGAATCTTGATTTCATCTGATCATTTCAGTTTCCATTCAATTCTTTATTTCCCTTTACATGCTGGCAGAATGGAAGTACTAGAAATTCTACTTTGTAGCAAATAATGAAACACAACTGGAAGAAGCATTGCACGCAACAGATGTGTTCAGCACATCTTAGTAGAAAAGGTTTGAGGTGATTTCTTTATCCCAGTCCTGCCTTATGTCCATGTCTTGTTCATTTTCTAATATATATGACAACATCTTTTTTCAATATGAAGCATAGTGTATTATAAATATGCTTGAATGTCTATTTTTATAAACTTAGGTGGGATATTATGCTGGCAGAGTAGGAGATGGTGAAATAAATTTTGATATATTTAGAAATAGTGTACCTCCATTGTAATGATTTAATGATCATCATTAAATCATTGATCAAAATGCATTTGCTAATGTTTGCACAGGTTCAAGTCTGCTTCATGTCATTTAAACTGTAGCTCATCAACTCTAGATATTCATCAGCTCCCGACCAAGTTGGTAAATGCAATGATTTGAAAATGCGGTGAAGTTGGGT
The DNA here is from genome assembly GCF_004010195.1 of Chiloscyllium plagiosum. NCBI lineage: Eukaryota > Metazoa > Chordata > Chondrichthyes > Orectolobiformes > Hemiscylliidae > Chiloscyllium > Chiloscyllium plagiosum. The sequence goes on from NC_057718.1 coordinate 57,217,708, forward strand.
GGGTGGAGGCAGAGAAGAAAAGGCTTATTATTTTACAGTTACTTCTCCCAGCTTATGATATATCTTCAGTTGGATGATTATAGAGCATCACTGACTGTACTGGAGAGCATTGTGAAGTCACTGATGCATGTGAAGAAGATAATTGCATATAAAATAAAAGGAAAATCAATCTGTTTATATAGTTGTAACAGAAAATAACAACTAGCATAACAGTCTGCATAATAAAGAAACAAAATAAATAATAACTTACACTCTTTTCTTTTTAAATTGAAGAAAATTTCTGAAGAAGAAAAGCAGAAAATTCAGAAAAGAAAACATTTGGCAGAAAAACTTAAACAAGAAGTTATCAAAAAATAAAATATGTGGACAGTAAAGTTAAAGAAGAAAGAACTGAAACCTGATATTCTTTGATTAACTGAATTGAAAATTAACAAAACTGTTTTACTTGCGACTATGACCAATGATAGTTTGCAGAGGATAATGAAATACTAAAGCAATAGTGGTAGTCTTCTACTTCCATTCTACTAAAAATATTTACATGCTATAACTGAAAAGTTAAATTGTTTGCAAATGAATGTGCAATGAAGGTTGAATTTTGTATTCTTGTCAGCTGTAATGTTTTGCTGTAAATCAATACTATTGTTGCCTGTGAAATGCCAGAATTAATAGCTGTCTCATTACTTACTATGTGCTTGTATAATAAACTTCATTTGTCCAGACCCTCTGATGCAGTTTAGGACTGATGTGTAAACTACAACAGGTAAATGGAGTCTAGAACACCTAAACTTGTGTTATGCAAATGCTGCGAAGTTGTCAGTTCTTATTGATAGCATGAGTTCTGGGAACTATATTCACTTTTTCATTTTTTAACTTGCATGTTAAAAATGAAATTCAAAGATACTTCTAATTTAAATATAAGCATACTCTGAGATCTAATCATCAAGTATCGTTTCAACTATGAAACGCAGTCAGCTTGTGATTTCTACCCCGTCTTTGTCCGGAACAGATTCCATAACTGAAGTACTGTTGTAGATCTTATAGTGATATTTTGCTCAGACTTCTCTTAATAATGTTAAATGAAGCAATCTGGATAACAGTTAAATATTATAAACATAAAACTGATTTAATAGCTAAATCTGTTGAAGGTGTCCATTAAGGGGTTATATCGTTCATTGCTGCCCTCCTTGTGATTTATTGGTTTATCTGCTCCTTTAATAGAGCTTAGTTTTTGTTTGCTGCAGGGCTCATCTCTTTCTTATTGACTTTAAAGTTTAGCTAAAAAGAGAGTATATGACACTTGGCTAACATACAGCCCTTTCATTGGGCAGAGGGTTTTGAACTTAGTTCAGGTCAAAGTCTCTCTTTACTATTTGCTGTTAATTTACTCAGTCCTCATCTATTATTTGAGCATCACAACACATCATTATTTATAAAATGTCATTTTAGTGCCAGTTACAAATGCAATTACATGATGGCTGTTGTGAAAAAATGGACAAAAAAGTGCTGCAGGTACATTTTTTTAACAGCTAGTTGAAGACATCCCTCAGTTTTATCAGTCTAGGCACCCATCAAATATTTTCAAACACTTCTCATTTTAAAAAAAGTATTTCAAGTGGGTAGTTTGAGAGAAACAAGTCAGTTTTAATAAAAGCCAAAGCGTCTAATACACAAATTATTGAAATGGATCAACAGAGGCAGTTTGGATAAGAAGTCAAAACATTATTCCTTGGATAAGAAGAATCTGTTTTGAGTGAAGTTGAGGTCTTCATTGTATGAAAAACTTGATTTTAGGTTGCATTTGTGCAAAGTTATGGATGAATTTATAATCTACACCCATCTAATTGATTGTTTTATACAACATTCATCATCCAGAATACATGTTACTGATTTGTCTCTCTAGATTTTAATGTTTGATTTAGAAATGAACACATTTGGGGCTAGCTACAAGTCCTAAGGTTTCACAAAGAAAAAAGATTCCGGAACAAAGTCAATTATGCAATTAAATTATTAGAAAATTATTGCTTCATACAAGAAAATATTTGTTGTTTTCACTGTTCCAACTCCATTTAACTGTTTACCAAATTTAAAAAATAAGCTGTGGAACATATAGTGATTCAGATGTTAAAAGGTATTTAATTGTGAGATTTGCAGGGACAGAACTATTAGGACCTTATTAACATATTTTACTCTATTTCCCACCCAGCAGTAGGAGGCTAACCAACTACCAGGTGGGAAAATCTGCAATAGAAGGCAACTGAAAAAGATTAGGCAATAGTGGAGGGAGCTCCATCTGAGGCAGCAAAGAGAGATAGACAAATCAGGCATAGTCAACAAGGCATGTGTTGGCTTAGAGTTGAGTTTAGAAGTTTGTTGGACTTGATAGAGTGGAATATCAGCAAATTGTGAGGCAACTCTGTTGCTCCTCTTAACCCAGAAGCAGTTCCGTAAACCGCATATCACTACCTAATCCACCTGCACCCATTCCTTTGGTTACCAAATTCTGAGCAAGGGAACCTCATTAATGTATTACAATCGTGGACACACCTTGCCACAGCAGGTTACTTAGTTACTCCAAACGTGCCAAGGTTAAACTTTGTGTTGAAGAAACATGCATTATAACAGAACCAATTGTACTTCTTTTAGTTTGTGCAAATTCTGTCCAAGTTCTGTGGGTCAAATAATGGAAAATATAGCAAGGAAATGTTTACTCCCATTGACAACTATTCTTTACTATTTCTTGTTCTTGTATGTATTCATCTTAACTGGACACAGTATGACTAACTAAATTAGAAAACCAAGATTGCCGATGAATTGCATATTCAGGCTCACTAGAAACCATGTAGTGTCTTTCATAGGAATGACAATGAAGTTACTATTCTACCCATCTGGTAAGTCCCAAGAATTCAAAATACAATTCATAATTTACTATCTATAATATCACAATTTACTTTCTCACCATTCATAAAATTAACACGATTACCATTCCTTAGCTCACTTTCAAGTATTCACCATTGATGGTGAATTGGCTTTATCTGAACCATTCAACTTCCTGTTCCCTAACCTCAGGGCCTGTGATAAACTATCTTTCAAGGTTCATCTTATAGACAATCTAATGGATATTAAATTCCTCAAAACTTTCTTAAACATATTGTTTTTAATGTAAACAAATTCAGCTTCTCTCAATTTAGTTTGGTATTTGATGGCAGGTATTAGAAAAGAACGACTTTTCACTTTTTCTGGTACAATGATGCTTTTCCTGTAAGATGACTATCAGAACTGCACAAGTGATAAAATGATATTTTGTTCAGGTTGAGTTGGGCTCTTCTTTAGCAGTTAGAGTTGAGAATGACTTATTTCTACTCCAGGGGCAGGGTGGGTTCTGTGGTGGCTGAATAGTTTAATCCAGGAGCCGCAGATGTGCATTTGTTTAGGGAAGCTTTCAGGATGTCTGTGTAGCATTTCCTCTGCCTTCCTAGTGATCACTTAACATTGCGCAGCTTGGAGTAGAGCACTTGTTTAGGGAGTCTTGTGTCAGGCATGCAGACTGTGTGGCCTGCCTATCATGTGTGACACCATTGCCTTGATACTGGGGATATTGGCCTAGGAGAGGACACTCACTTTGGTATTTTTACCCTGCCAGTGGATTTGCAGGATTTTGCAAAATCAGTGTTGGCAATAACTTCCCAAGAATTTGAAGTGTCTACTGTACATGATTTATGGTTCTGCTGCATACACTAGGGTGGGGACAACATTGTTCTGTAAACCTAGAGCTTGGTGCTGGGGTTTGAGGTCTCAGATTTCAAACACATAGTTCCTCAGGCATCTGAAGACTGCACTGTCATATTGGAGTCAATGTTGGCTTTCATTGTCATTACCTACTTGCACCAAGAGGAGGCTTGAGAGGTATAGGACATGATTCATGTTGTCTAGAGACTTGCTGTGGATTTTTATGGTCAGGGAATGGTATTGCGTGGCAGGAGCGAGCTGGTAGAGAACCTTTGTTTTCAGGATTTTAGACTGAGGTGCATTTTATCATATGCTTCAGTGAACAGATCTGTGATAGTTTGTAGCTCAGTCTCTGAGGGGACAAAAAACCTGCAGATGCTGGAATCCAAAGTAGACAAGCAGGAGGGAGGCTGGAAGAATACTGCAAACCAGGCAGCATCAGGAGATGGAGAAGTCAGTGTTTCAGCTATAAACCTTTTTAAGGATTGGAAGTGGGGGTAAAGGAGGCTGCAGATAAATGGGAGGTTGGGGGAGGGTTTTGGGTGGGGAGAGGGACGGACAGGTGAGGTAGTGATAGGTGAACACAGGAAGAGGGTATGGCCTGGTTGATCGATGGGAGGAATGAATCTGGTTGGTAGCTGGAAGGAAGGGTCGGTCAGAGGAATGGAAGGGAGGGTGAGGGGCTGGCAAGGGAGTCAGGGATGGGAAGGGAGGTTATTTGAAATTGAGAACTCAGTGTTGAGTCCTCCGGGTTGGAGGCTGTCTAAGTGGAAGATGAGGTGTTTCTCCAATTTGTGGTCTGTTTCACTGTGGCAATGGAGGAGGCCGAGGATGGTCATGTCGGAGAGGGAATGGGATGGGAAATTGAAATGGGCAGTGACTGAGAAGTCCAGTTGGCCTTTACAGGCATAACTGAGATGCTCGGTGAAACATGCCCTTAGTTTACATTTGGTCTTATCGATGTTGAGAAGGTCAGGTACCTTCCCCTGAAATCATAAAAGATGCAAAACCTGCCAATACCACCCCCTCACCTCCATCAAGAGCCCCAAACCATCTTTCCAAATGAGACAGAGGTTCATCTGCTTCTCCTCCAATCTAGTTTACTGTATCCAGTTCTCCTGATGTGGTCTTGTCCACATTGGTGAGACAAACATAAACTAGGGGCACATTTCGCCGAGCATCTCAGCTCATCCTGGTCACTGCTCATTTCAATTTCCCATCCCATTCCCTCCAACGTGACCATCCTTGGCCTTCTCTATTGCCACAGTGGATCAGATCACAATTTGGAGGAACAACACCTCATCTTACAGCCCGAAGGAGTCAACATTGAGTTCTCCAATTTCAAATAACCTCCCTTCCAAACCCCCAACTCCCTTTTCAGCCCCTCCCCCTCCCTTCCATTCCTCTGAGCAACACTTCCTTCCAGCTTCCAACTGGATTCATTCCTCCCATCGACCAACCAGGCTGTATCCTCTACCTGTGTTCACCTAACACTACCTCACCGCTCAACCCCTCTCCCCAGCCACCCCATTTACCTGCAGATCCCGTTACCTCCAAACCCAGTCCTGAAGAAAGGTTATACTGAAAGTTGACTTCTCCATCTTCTGATGCTGCTTGGCTTGCTGTCTTCTTCCAGCCTCCTGCTTGTCAGCGCCTGAGGGGGCACACTTGCAGGCATCATCTGCATGCGGTAGCTCAATGACAGAAGTTGGGGTGGTTCTATTTCTGGCCGAGAGGTGAAGATTGAACAGTTTCCCATTCTTCCTGTGTTAGCTCGACTGTAGTGGGGAGCTTCATAGAGATGATCTGGAATGTTGCAGTGAGAAAGATGGAGATAATGCAGCTCTGCTTAGCCAAGTTTGCACTCACATTGAGTCTGTTACTGAGGATCATGGCTTGCATGTTATTGTGAAGCAGATGAGTGATGAGTTTCTGTAGGCAGCCGAATTTGAGGAGAATGTTCTACGATCCCTCATTGTTGACAAAATCAAAGGCCTTTGTGAGATTGAAGAAGGCCATGTAAAGAGTTTGGTACTACTTCCTGGCACTTTCCTTGAATTTTTCATGCACTGAACCTCATGTCCATTGAACCTGTTGATGGACGGAAACTGCATTGGATACCCAGGGAAGAGGCAATTGAGGAGGATTCTCATGATAAGCTTTCCTCTACATTCTACAGTCGGACCTATCTCCTTTCTTGAAGATGGTCACAATTACGGCATCTCTGAAATCCTCCTTCCAGTCAAGAGTGATGAGGTCGTGGATTCTTCCACCATATTTCAGTACTGCTGCAGAGGCCCTGTTGTTTTTCAGTTGTCAGATAGTTTTTTTAAGTTTTGTGATAGGTTGGAGGTGAGCTGATCTAGGAGCTGGTGGAGTCATGCACGATTGTGTGAAGAGCATTTGCATTGAAGGTTGCATCTGGGTTGAGGTACTCCTTGAAGAGTTGTCTCCAGCAGACATTGACTGCTTCTCAGTCTTTGATAAGCGGCTATATTTTTGGCTGTCAGTGGAGTAGGTCCATGGGCCATCAATTCATAGATGGCTTTGATTATGGTGAAAATGCCCTACACATCATGATTCATAGATCATAGAATCCCTGCAGTGTGGAAGCAGGCTTTTTGGCCCATCAAGCCCACACCAACACTCCAAAGAGCATCTCACCCAGCCCCGCCCTAACCCTGTAATTCCCACAGCTAATCTACCTAACCTAAACATCCCTGGTCACTATGAGCAATTTAGCATGGCCAAGCCACCTCATCTGCACATCTCTGGACTGTGAGAACAAACTGAAGCACCTGGAGGAAACTCATGCACACGCAGGGAGCATGTGCAAACTCCACACAGAAGTTACCTCAGGCTGCAATCAAACCCTAGTGCTGTGAGGCAGCAGTGCTAACCACTAGCCACCGTGCTTCCCTTGGACTTTAGATATGAACAAATAAACTAGCTTAAACCACATAGCATGGAAGATACAGCACTTCCTGCTACATAAACATTGTGGACTCGCAGCTGAGTTTCTAAAGCAGACTTTTTTTGGGGACATGCAAAAATAATCCCAAGATGCCAAAACATAAAACTGAATACTACTGAATGAAATCACTATATTGATGAAAATATTAAACAACACACCATACTACTGGATTGCTCAGATCTGATTTGATAACTTCAATGAAGAATTTATGGATTTCAGCAAAGTTATTTTGACCAAGATGGAGGAATGCCCTAAAATAATTGTTGACAAGTTGCTGCGTCTTGATGTTTCCTGTTCAAGAGGCTGAGTGTCTCCAAACAGGTGCTGATGCTGTTGGCTTTGAGGGTGAACCAAGTGCTGTGGGCACTCTGTCACTTTGGGACATTGGTTGTTGCCAGGTTGGCTGTGAGGCTCTGCCAGAGTAGGTTTTTTTTCTCAGGGTCTTTGTGTTTAGCAACATTGCGGCAATAGTCGGATTGCATACCTAATCAGACACCTCCTTTCTAAATGTCAGAAATCACCGTCTTACAGATCTTGATTCTATCTATTGAAATTAATAGAATTTGTGGTCTGCAGGCCCATAATTTCTTGTCACTTCCATTTTTCTTTGGGAGCATCCAATGAGAAATCTACTTTAGTTGCATCCTGACTTCTATACTATTGCTCTATATGATCTAAGAAATAGTTACCATCTTTTAAAAATCAGTGCCATACATCATTGTCTATAATCTTTTATTTTTTGCTTTATCCTGTGGACTTGATACCATTTAGTTTAAAGTTCCATTTATTCTTCTAACCTAGACATTGCTTTATTATTGTCAAAATTGAAAATTAATTTGTAATTTCTTAATCAAACCATCTAAATGTTTCATATTTGAGCAGTTTGGTCTTAATAGTTTGCACAGTATGACTGGAAAAGTTCACTTGGGCGATTTATGGAGCGTGACATTTTGCTACATTGAATTACAGCTTGTTACAGGCTAGCAACTGAAGGTGAGAAAAGAAGATATATTTCATCTATATGCTGGTAGTCCAGGGTTCCAGAAAGAAGCCGTTAAAAATATGGACAGATGATTCAGCAGAATGGGGTGGAACCCATTGATATTATCCAAGATGTACAAGTGAAGACTAATAAGAGCAGCATTGGTTGAGAGAGGAGACATAAACTGCTGTTGCAATATTCCTATCTATAATTTAACAACCGTATGCCATGCTATACACCAATTGTATTCATCTGATTATGATTTGTAAGTATATTTTATTTCACCTAATTGATAGACATTACACTTTCAATGCATAATGTGACAGCTTATTAAAAATAAAACCTGTAAACAGCTACAAAGCATTCATCTATATTAACATGGTTATTTTGTATTTATTTTATCCTAGATTTTATAAAGTGTGTGTGTTAATATTCTACAAAAGCAACTGGCAGCATTTTTTGCAAAACTAAGTTCTAAGGGATACATTGGATACAGGAGACATTGACATAATAACATTAGTTACTAGTTCGTTTGTGATAGTGCTGTATTTGATATTGCTCTTGCAAGTGTTTAATAGATTTTCAGTGTAAGTAATTTAATTCAAACAATTTGTTTCAAATTAAAAAAAACAAATTGTACAATATACTATGGTGTCTATGATCAGTTCTGTTAAATTAGCAGAATTTTTAAATACTGTTGATTTTTCCAGCTTAACAAATCAGGAGTTTACTAAATATGGGCTGGGTTTTTACATTATCATTTTGGTCTAACTGCTGCAAACTGGGTCTCTGCAACAGGTAAGGTAAAGGTTACCATAGACTCATCAGACCACATGGCTGCTTTCCCAATAGAGAGGGTCACCATACCTCAGACAAGGGGAGAGGTTAAGGAGTAGAGTCCTTCATGGTAACCTGAGCTGATCTGGTAATTGAACCTGAGAAATAGATTCACACAAAGACAACTCTCCTGATGACAAGCTCCATCACAAAAGTCTGTACCCATGTCACCCACCCTTGCTCTCTTTGTCATAACTGTTTGACAGATCATTTGAAAATAATATCCCCTTCAACCAAGAACTTGCTAGAAGGCAACTGTCCTCAAAAGGAGCTACAGCTGAAAATCAAATCATACAAAATGGAGTTCACTTGTTAATAAATTCTATTAGTTTAATCCATAGAAAACCATCAAATTAGTGACCAATCCTGGATCAAGGCAGAGTAGATGAGGGCATGCCAGGAACAGCACCAGACATATCTAAAATGAGGTGTCAACCTGGTGAAGTTACAACATAGGACTATTTGCAAGACAAACCGTGGAAGGCATGTGCAAAATACAGTGTTAAGCAATCCACAACCAATGGATCAAATCTAAGCTCTGCAATCCTGCCACATCTAGTTGTGAATAGTGATAGGTAATTAACTACGAGAAGGTGGAGGCTTCACAAATATCCTCATCCTTGACATTGGGGGAGCTGAACACATCAGTGGAAATAATAAAACTGAAGCACATGCATCCATATTCAGCTCACAGTCCTGAGTGGATGATCCATCTTGGCCTCCTTCTCAAGTGCCATCATCACATATGTTAGCTTTCAACCAGTTTGATTCCCTCTGCATGATATCATGAAACATCTGAAGGCACTGGATACTGCAAAGGCTATGGGTCTTAACAACATTCTGGCAATAGTATTAAAGATTTACATTCTGAAATTAGCCGATCCCCCTCACCAAGCTGTACCCCTCCAGCTACATCTATGGTAATTACCTAACGATATGGAAAATTGACCAGAAATGTCTTACTCACCAAAAACACAAAAAATCTAACCTAGCTAGTTACTGCCTTATTCTCAATCATCAACACAGAATTGGAAGGAATCATCGATAAGGCTAACAAGTGGCCTTGTGAGATAAGAGTGACTGTCCTTGACATCAGGCAATATTTCACTGAGTATGAGATCAAGGTCATCCAGCAATACTAGAAACAAAAGGAATCAGGGAAAAGACTGCATTTGTTGGAGTCAAACCTAACACAAAGGAAGTTCATTGTGGTTATTGGAGATTGGAGGACATCACTGCATTAGCTTCTCAAGATGGGGTCTTAAACTCAACCATCTTTAGTTATTAATCAATGACCATCCTTTCATTATAAAGTCAGAAATGGGAATGTTCAATGTTGATTACACAATACACAGTACTATTCACAACATCTCAACTTCTGAAGTAGCTTGTGTTCAAATGAAGCAAGGTCAAGGAAACATCGAGGCTCTGGCTGATAAGTGGCAATTGACATTCATGCCACTAAAGCAGTGGTCATCTCAAACAAGAAAGCATCAAACCACCTCCCCTCAACATTTAATGGCATTACCGTTGCTAACTCTCAATATCCTGGGAATTAACCAGAAACTGATCTTGGACAACCATATATAGTTACTGTGGCTTCAAGAGCAGGCCAGAGGCTGAGAATTCTGTGGCATGTAATTTGTCTCCTGTCTCTCTATGCCACTATCCATAAGGCAGCAGTCAGGTGTGCGTTGGAAAGCTCTCCACTTACCTGGATGGATGCAACTCCAACAACATTAATGAAGCTCCACACCATCCAGTATAAAGCAATCTGCTTGATTGGCACCACTTCCAAGATTGTGTCTTCAATTGGCACAGCACTATGTACCATCTCCAAGACAGAGTGTAATAATTCACAAAGAGTTCTCTGATATTTTCCAAGTCCGCCACAGATAGAGAAGCAGCAGGTGCATGGGAACACCCCCAACTGGAAACATAAAAAATAGAAGCAGGAATAGTCCATTTGACTTTCCAGCCTATTCCACCATTTAATATGTTTATGGCTGATCATCCAATTCAGTACCTGTTCCTGCTTTCTCCCCATACTCTTTGATCTTTTAAGTTCCAAGCACTATATCAAACTCCAATGTTTTAGCCTCAGTTGTTTTCTGTGGCAGAAAATTCCATAGGCTCACCAGTCTCTGGGAAAGGCCTTTCTCCTTATCTCAGTCATGAATGACCTACACCATATCCTTATTCTGTGACCCCTTGTCTGAACGCCCTAGTCATTGGGAGCATCTTTCCTGCATTTATCCTATCTGGTTCTGTTAAAATTTTAGAGGTTCCTGTGAAATTCCCCTTATTCTTCTAAACTCTGTGAATACCATCCTAACCAATCTAGTCTCTCCTCATACATCAGTCCTGCCATCCCAGGAATCAGTCTGATTTCCCCTCTAACTTTCTGATCTGGTTTCCCTCCAAGCCACACATCATCCTGATTTGGAACTATATTCCCATTTGTTCACTGTCACGGAGTCAAACCCCTGGAAATCCCTTCCTAACAGGACCATGGGTATACTTACACTCCAAGAAATGCAGCAGTTCAAGGGGAACTGGTACAGTTGAGAACAGAAGCAAGTCAAACAGTCAGGGCAGGAAGGGACAAGGTAGGACTAATAAATTAAACTGCATTTAATTCAATGCAAGGGGCCTAACATGGAAGGCAGATGAACTCAGGGCATGGTTGGAAACATGGGACTGGGATATCATAGCAATTACAGAAATATGGCTTTGGGATGGCCAGGACTGGCACCTTAATGTTCCGGGATACAAATGCAACAGGAAGGATAGAAAGGGAGGCAAAAGAGGTGGTGGAGTGGTGTTTTTGATAAGGGATAGCATTACAGCTGTGCTGTGGGAGGATATTCCCAGAAATACATTCAGGGAAGTTATTTGGGTGGAGCTGAGAAATAAGAAATGATGATCACATGATTGGGATTGTATTATAGACACCCCCAAATAGTCAGAGGGAAATTGAGAAACGAACTTGTAAGGAGATCTCAGCTGTCTGTAAGAATAATAGGGTGGTTATGGCAGGGGATTTTAACTTGCCAAACATAGACTGGGACTGCCATAGTGTTAAGCGTTTAGATGAAGAGAAATTGTTAATTGTGTACAAGAAAATCTTCTGATTCAGCATGTGGATGTACCTACTAGAGAAGGTGCAAAACTTGACCTACTCTTGGGAAATAAGGCAGGGCAGGTGACTGAGGTGTCAGTGGAGGAACACTTTGGAGACGCGACCATAATTCTATTAGATTTAAAATAGTGATGGGAAAGGATAGACCAGATCTAAACGTTGAAGTTCTAAATCGGAGAAAGGCTAATTTTGACGGTATTAGGCAAGAACTTTCACAAGCTGATTGGAGGCAGGTGTTTGCAGATAAAGGGACGGCTGGAAAATGGGAAGCCTTCAGAAATCAGATAATAGAATCCAGAGAAAGTATATTCCTGGTAGGGTGAAAGGAAAAGCTGGTAGGTAAAGGAAATGCTGGATGACTAAAGAAATTGAGGGTTTGGTTAGGGAAAAGAAGGAAGCATGTGTCTGGTACAGACAGGAGAGATCGAGTAAATCCTTAGAAGAGTATAAAGGCAATAGGAGTATACTTAAGAGGAAAATTAAGAGGGCAAAACGGGGACATGAGATAGCTTTGGCAAATAGAGTTAAGGAGAATCCAAAGGGTTTTTACAAATACGTTAAGGACAAAAGAGTAATTAGGGAGAGAATAGGGCCCCTCAAAGATCAGCAAGGCAGCCTTTGTGTAGAGCCACAGAAAATGGGGGAGATACTAAACGAGATTTACAAGAATGTTGCCAGGGTTGGCGGATTTGAGCTAAAGGGAGAAGCTGAATAGTCTGGGGCTGTTTTCACTGGAGCGTCGGAGGCTGATCTTATAGAGGTTTACAAAATTATGAGGGGCATGGATAAGATAAATAGACAAAGTCTTTTCCCTGGGGTAAGGGAGTCCAGGACTAGAGGACATAGGTTTAGGGGAAGAGGGGAAAGATATAAAAGAGACCTATGGGGCAACTTTTTCACACAGTGGGTGTTACGTGTATGGAATGAGCTGCCAGAGGAAGTGGTGGAGGCTGATACAATTACAGCATTTAAAAGACATTTGGATGGGTATATGAATAGGAAGGGTTTGGAGGGATATGGGCCGGGTGCTGGCAGGTGGGACTAGATTGGGTTGGGAAAGTTGGTCGGCATGGACGGGTTGGGCCGAAGGATCTGTTTCCATGCTGTACACCTCTATGACTCTCTGCACCTGACTATAATTACATCCATAAAACCTTGAAAGTTAGCTGCATCAGGAACGGTTTATACTTTGACATTCCTGACACAACTGCTTGAATAACACTTAACAAAATATAAAAATACCTCTCATTCACACGAAAAGCTCTCAAGAAATGCAAGATTGTTAGTAAGAGAGTTGTAAAAATTGATAAAACCATACTGGGGTAAATCTTTGTCTGGGAGACTCTATGATGGGATACCATCTTTAGACTGTTGAAATAAATAATAGTGAATTAGTAGGAATAGGAAAGACCAAAGGCCATATGTGTTTACTGAAATTGATAAAATGTCATGAAGTAATTGCATGTACCAGGAACGTATCAGTGGACTGGTCAGGTGGGACACAAGGTGGCAAATGCAGTTAAGTCTAAAATTATGAGTAATACATTTGGGGAGGGCAAGCATGACAGGGGAAAGTACAATAAATGGTAGAATAATGAGAAATGTAGCTGAACTGTGTGCATGCCCACAGATCCTTGAAGGTAGCAGGTCAAGTAGACAAAGTGGTTAAAAAGGCATACAGGATACTTTATTAGCTGAACAGACAATGTTAAGTAGCATGCAAGTTGTACTTGAAATATTTAAAACTTTTGTCAGACTACAGACAGAGTGCTGGGTATAATTAGGGTCAGCACATTACAAAAAATAGGTAACTGCATGGTGAAGAGTGAGAAATTACAAAAAAAGTTGCCAGGAACAGAAAATATTAGTTTTGAGATAAACTGGGTTCATTTTGGAAAAGAGGAGGCTGAAGGGAGGTTTAATACAAATTATAACATAAAAATCAAGTGTTTGGTTGGAATGGATAAATCAGATCTACTTACCATAGAAAAACCATTGACGAGGGGGTATGGATTTAAGAAACTGCAAAAGGATGTGAGTGAAATTGAGAAATTTACCCAGAAAGTAGTATGAATATGAAGCTGGAAAGGGTTATAGAGGCAGAGAATTTCATTGAAATCTCAAAATACCTGATATGCATGTGAAATACCACATTTTACAGAGTTATGGACCAAGAGCTCAAAAGTGGCATTGGCTGAATAGTGGGATAGGCTGAAGAGCTCTTTTTGGTTGGCAAACACATGGTTGGCCAAGTGGCTTTCCCTTTTGTGCCAAAAAGCTTCTATGGACAGAATTTTGTAGGGGTTTCAGCAATGAAACCTAAGGTGTGAAATGCAGCAGAATTGAATGAGAAACTCAGTGAGGCCCATCTCAACATCAAGGTGCTCTTGCTCCAACCTTTATGCTTTTCACAAGTGGTGTAGTGAGATTCTCACTAGGCAGCAGTGAATTGCCAATTTGATAAGGAATCACACTTATTAAAATGCCTTAAAAACCCTCTCACTTCATTAATATTCAGCCTCCCATTTTACTAAATTTGCCAATCAAGCTCAATGTGGCAAGAACTCGATAAAGAAGCCAGAGCATGTACCTGGTGAATTCAGATTTCTGTCTGCTTTGAATGATCTCCATATTGTTACAAATAAACTATAGTACAGAGACAGGCACTCATCTTATTAACTGGACTAGACTACATTTCAGCGCTGCTTGCTTGGTTTCTTAATGCTCACTTACTTAGTACCAACCTGCAAGCTCACAGTTTCCTTTGCTGTACCAAGTAGCACAGGCTGCTTGACTTCCTGCTAAGTAGATCTAAGTCTAGGGAGCGCACACCTTGCATGCCAGCAGTGTGCTTCGCCAAATTCTTACCTGCCAGCAGCTTACACAGCAAACATACTGCATGAGCAGCAAGCCACATCTCAAAATCATTGGAGAATAGTTCTCATTGAAACCCACAGTGGCACCCTTAGTCAGGGAGTTCAGACACAGTAAGTTAAGATCAGTGTCCTGTACCACTCCAAGGAATTGGCCACAGTGAGATGTCTGGTTTGAGTGTTTTTGGTCAGGGGCTCTGTGCCTCTGCAGAAAAGCGAGTGGGTCACAGGCAGTCCATTGGCTCCATAGCATCAAGTTCTGGGGTTGATATATAGACTACAGTCAGGGATCTATGCACGTAGTGTCTGGTCATGTCAATCAAGGCGGTGGGCCACCGTCAGTCAAAGAGTCATAGAGGTGTTCAGCACGAAAGCAGAACTTCCTGTCCAACTCATCCATGCTGACCAGATATCCCAACCCAATCTGGTCCCACCTGCCAGCACCTGGCCCATATCCCTCCAAACCCTTCCCATTCATATACCTTTTATACTAGCCTCCATCACTTGCTCTGGCACTCATTCCATACATGTACCTCCCTCTGTGTGAAAAGGTTGCCCCTTAGGTCTCTTTTATATCTTTCCCCTCTCACCCTAAACCTATGCCTTACCCTACCAACCAACACATAAACCGCATCATCTGCCGACATCTCCGCCACCTCCAAACGGACCCCACCACCAGGGATATATTTCCCTCCCCACCCCTTTCCGCAAACACCGTTCCCTCCGTGACTACCTGGTCAGGTCCATGCCCCCCAACAGCCTACCCTCCCTCCGGCACCTTCCCCTGCCACCACAGGAATTGCAAAACCTGCGCCCACACCTCCTCCTTCACCTCCATCCAAGGCCCCAAAGGATCCTTCTACATCCAAAGTTTCACCTGCACATCCACCAATGTCATTTATTGTATCTGTTACTCCCAATGCGGTCTCCTTTACATTGCGGAGACTGGACGCCTTCTTGCAGATCGCTTCAGGGAACATCTCTGGGACATCCGCACCAATCAACCTCAATGCCATGTGGCCCAACATTTCAACTCCCCCTCCCACTCTGCCGAGGACATGCAGGTCCTGGGCCTCCTCCACCGTCAATCCCTCACCACCTGACGCCTGAGGAAGAACGCCTCATCTTCCACCTCGGAACACTTCAACCCCAGGGCATCAATGTGGATTTCACCAGTTTCCTCAAGCCCCCCCAACCTTACCCCAGTTGCAACCTTCCAGCTCAGCACCATCTTCATGATCTGTCCTACCTGCCAATCTTCCCTCCCATCTATTCGCTCCACCCTCCTCTCTGACCAATCACCTTCATCCTCACCTCCATCCACCTGTTGTCCTCTTGGCTACCTTCTCCCCAGCCCCAACCCCCACCCCCCATTTATCTCTCCACCCCGGAGGCTGCCTGCCTTCATTCCTGATGAAGGGCTTTAGCCCGAAATGTCGATTTTCCTGCTCCTTGGATGCTGCCTCACCTGTTGCGCTTTTCCAGCACCACTCTAATCTAGACTCTGATCTCCAGCATCTGCAGTCCTCACTTTTGCCTAAACCTATGCCCTCTAGTTCTGGACTCCCCCACCCCACGGAAAAGACTTTGTCTAATTATCCTATACGTGCACCTCTGATTTTATAAACCTCTATAAGGTCATCCCTCAGCCTCCAATGTTCCAGGAAAAACAGCTCTAGCCTATTCAATCTCTTCCTATAGCTCAAATCCTCCAACCCTGGCAACATCCTTCTAAATCTTTTCTGAACACTTTCAAGTTTCACAACATCTTTCCGATAGGAAGACCAGAATTGCATGCAATATTCAAACAGACGTCTAACCAATGTCCTGTAAACCACAACATGACCTCCCAACTCCTGTACTCAGTACTCTGACCAATAAAGGAAAGCATACCAAATGCCTTCTTCACTATCCTATCTACCTGCGACTCCACTTTCAAGGAGCTATGAACTTGTACTCTATGGTCTCTTTGTTCAGCAACACTCTCTAGCACCTTACCATTGAGTGTATAAGTCCTGCTAAGATTTGCTTTCCCAAAATGCAGCACCTCACACATTTATCTGAATTAAGCTCCATCTGCCACTTCTCAGCTCATTGGCCCACCTGATCAAGATCCAGTTGTAATCTGAGGTAACTTCGCTGTCCACTACACCTCCAATTTTGGTGTCACCTGCAAACTTACTAACCATACCTCTTATGCTCACATCTAAATCATTTATATAAATGCCGAAAAGTAAAGGACCCAGCACCGATCCTTTTGGCACTCTACTGGTCACAGGCCTCCAGTCTGAAAAACAACCCTCCACCACCACTATCTGTCTTCTACCTTTGAGCCAGTTCTGTATCCAAATGGCTAGTTCTCCCTGTATTCCATGAGATCTAACCTTGCTAACCAATCTCCCATGGGAAACCTTGTCCATATAGATCACATCTACCGCTCTGCCCTCATCAATCCTCTTTGTTACTTCTTCAAAAAACTCAATCACGTTTGTGAGACATGATTTCCCATTCACAAAGCCATGTTGACTATCCTTAATCAGTCACTGCCTTTCCAAATACATGTACATCCTGTCCCTCACCAACGTCAGGCTCACTGGTCTATAGTTCCCTGGCTTGTCCTTACCACTCTTAAACACTGTCAACATGTTAGCCAACCTCCAGTCTTCTAGCACCTCACCTGTGACTATTGATGATACAAATATCTCAGTAAGAGGCCCAGCAATCACTTCCCTAACTTCCCACAGAGTTCTAGGGTACACCTGATCAGGTCCTGGGGATTTATCCACTTTTATGCATTTCAAGACATCCAGTGCTTCCTCCTCTGTAATATGGACATTTTTCAAGATGTCACCATCTATTTCCCTCCATTCAATACCTTCCATGTCCTTTTCCACAGTAGCAGTCCATCTGGTCCATCCCAAAGAATTAAGGAGGGTGTTGGCAAGTACAACTGTTGCCATGAGGCTAAGCCCCAGCAGATTTGTCATTGGGATTGCAGTCTGTAGTTTCTGGGCAGGGGTGCAGGATGATTGTTAAGACGGCAGCAGGATTACAATGGGAGCGAGATAGTCAAGTATGGCTGGGGTAAATTTGGACGGGTCCTCAGCCAGAAGCATCCTGGCTTCATGGGCAGTAGTAAATGACCACAACTGATATGGTCATCTCATATGCCAGGGGCTGGGAGGAGGGGTGGCAAAGTAACTTAGATCTGGGAGGGACTTGAGGGTGAGTGAAGCCTCTTGGGTTAACAGGATAGGTTAATAGAAAGGGGATGTGACTAGTCACCTCATCAATATGTTTAGGCTGGGGCTGGAAGCCACGGGCAGAGGTGGGCTCACTGTCTCCTCAGGTGAACACTTGCTAAATGAGGCAAGTGCTCTCACTTCCTGACAGAGTTTGAGTGAGGAACATTAAATGAAGAGCTTGAGTCAGGAGAATTAATGGGGGCATTTAGCGAAATAAATTGTCATAAATAAGTAGGCTGTGATAGAGAGGCAACTGTTATAACTGAAGAAACAAGGTAAGAGAAAGAAAGGGCAAAGGAGGGGTGGAGGGAGAGGGAAAAGATGGTGGAGGAAGGGGGAAAAGGAGTGTGGGAGAGAAAAGAGGGGGTGGGAAAAGAAGATAGAGTGAAAAGTATGCAGCTGCAGCAGTTAAGGTGGGCTGGGAATTCTAGCAGGAAAAGCAAACCAGGAAATTAAAGCTGAAATTTTAAAGTTAGAGAAGAATTTATATATCTATAGGAACTAAAGCTACTGAATTTAAGACAACAACCAGTTCAAGCAGCCAAGAGAAGGCAGTACAGGTCCTGAGACCCACAGGAGAGACATACAGACAGATGCTGTGAACTCTTTGTGACATAACACACCAGTTTGTTGGCATGCTTTTTGTCATCCGATAAAATTTGCAAAATCTATCCTTTTTTAAAATTCATTCGGAATGTGGGAGTCATTGGCTCAGCCACTACTTATTTCCGATTTGACAAAACTTATTTTTGTACAAATATATTTACCAGCAAATGTCGCCAAGACTAGCCATATAAAAAACACAAAACAAAAAATTCCATGTTATAACAATGTAAATTTCAAAACAAACATTTGATCAATGTATTAGTAGAAATCCCACAATAAATGCTTAAGTTCGCAATGTTAATATGCTTAAAGGAGAATTCAAATTTACTCGACCATATTTGACTTTACCAGACTAAGTTAGGAGGAGACATTACTGGTTAGAGGGTTCCAGTAAATACATCAGTGTTATATAAAAGGTAGAATTATCTCAAGTGAATATGGCTTACAATGAATGCAGATGACAATTTGATTAATTACTAAAGATTATACCCATCCTGTTGAGAATCTGGAGTCACATGTAAACCAGACCAGGTCAGGGTGGCAGTTTTCCTTTCTTAAGGAACATGAGTGAACCAAATGGGTTTTTATGATATTTGACAGTGCATTGGTTACATGGTCACTGTTAGTTGAGCTTTCTTTTATTCCGGATCTGTACTGAAATTAAATTTCAGTGTCTGCTGTATGGAATTGAATCGATGTTTTCAAAACATGAGCACAGGACTCTGGATTACTTGCCCAGTGACATTACTGCTATGCCTCTATGTTTGTGTGTCAGTTAATGATTTCTACCCACAGCATCATTACCAGAAATGTCAGACTATGGTGTGTAATATTAAACAAAAAAAAGTCCCAACAAATGTTACACCTTATGCCAACACATGTAAGTGCAACCATTCCATCACTAGTGGAATTTTTCAGAGCAGTGTGAATGAATTAATCTCGTTTTCAACAATCTACACCTGAAGAAACAGGAAAGGGTGGAGGATGTGTGCATGACAGGAACACAGGTGAAGAGATTGCCAAATTTAAAGAGTGGACAACTGGTTCAGATTCAGCATTTTAAATTATGTATTGACATTCTGCTGAATTGAGAAGGGTCTATCCAGAACCAAGTTCATCACACACAATGGTGCAACTGAGAGATGGAACTGAGAACAACACTAATGAAGCACCAAATACACCACTATTATGCAACTTCACTGCTCCCATGCCATGCAAGGTAAAATCCAAAACAACATCAAATGTTAAAACTCCATCAGACCACTGAGCAAATTCAAGATGACGCGAATATTAGTTACTGAGTAGGGTGTTGGCATATAAGGTATGAACAGACTATTACAATGCTTAAGGCTGAGTTTCTTAGCTAGATACTTTGTAATATATAACCAAGCATTTGCATCCACTGTAAATAGTTACCATTATTGGTAAAGCAAAGTTATTTATTTGTAAAAGAAGACATATTGCAGTATGTCTTTAAGTGGGTGTAGTTGTGGTTTCAATACACATCATTAGAGGGAAAATGAAGCAATACACCATGTTAACCAAACTGATGAAGCTATGAGCTTAGATGTGTACAAGTTTAACTTTAATTCTGCTGTCAACTTCTGTAATCTTTAATGAATGAACCTACATACCTTAGACTTAACCAATTTTTTATATGGTTGATGCTTTATATTTCACTACAAAGTAAGCACAAGAAGAAAAACACATGGCATCTTACCAGATGTCTCCTGAAAATCTACATACAGCTTTGTCCTCATTTACCCTGTTAATTAAACTATCGCTGAAACAGTTTGTCAAACAATTTTTTCTACCATAAAACCCATGTCTTAGTGATATTTTCTAATTGTCCTCTAACCATTAGTCTTATGGATTCTTGCATTTTCACTGTTATTTTTGCCAGGTTACCAAGTTCCTTGCTTTCTCCCTAACTGAATAGGGTTTTGTACATAGACAGTGTTGTCTATTTTTGTGCTGCACATCCTATATGAGTCAGCCTTCAATTAGAAAAATACACAACTGAGGATTGAGGCTATTCTAGTCAAAAATGATTGTTTTTAAAAAAAAGTTGTGAACTCAGACTTATTGTAGAATGTACGTTTCTATTTGGAGAATAAAATTGCACACCACTGAATATTCCGACCATAGACCAGTTGAACTCTATTTTTAAGATTATAAGAAATACGACCACGCCATTCAGCCCATTGAGTTTGCTCTACATTCTGTAAGATCGTAACTATTTTGATTGTGATTTTAATTTCACATTCCTTTCTATCCGCCAGAACTCCCAAAACCCTTGTTGGTCAACAATCTAACTCAGCTTTCAATATATTCAGTGAACCAGTCTCCATAGCTTTCTCTAGAAGAGATTTCCATAGACTCAAAGATCTACAGAAGAAATTCCTCTTCACTCCAGTCTTCAAAAGAAGACCACTTAAAACTGTGCCGTTGGTGCTAAACTCCCCAACAGACGAAGCAACTACTTTGGTCTTACTCTCGCAGAATTTTGTTCATTTCAATAAGATCATCTCATTTTTCTAAATTCAATTGGATATAGGCCCAACACTTCCTCATAAAGCAACTTCTTTATAAAGGAAATAATCCAGTGAACCAGCTCTGCATGACTTTCAGAACAATTGTATTCCATTTTAAGTAAAGAGACCAAAACTTTACCTAGTTGAAGAATGGGTGAAAGGAGCACTCAGGGAAAATCAGCATCATCTTGTCTTTGTAAACAGAGAACTAGACCTGCAGGAGAAATCTCTACTCAGAAGAATGCAGAGCTTGAAAAGAAAATAGAGTGTCATTACAAGAAAACTATAGGTTCAATGCTTGAGTAGAGCAGAGGACAAGTAATCAATACGTTTGCTATTTCTACTGAGTTTTTAAAAGTAAAAATTGACCTTTCTATTAATGAGTGTTTAAGGTAGAAGTAGTAACGCCTATAGTTGATGGTTAATAATTTTTTAACTAGCATTGATATCCATGTTGCATTTCTTGAGGTAAGCCTGAAGGGAGTCTTTGAAATGCTTCCTTTGTCCTTTTGTTTGAGCGCCTTCCTTGAGCTGGGCAAAGATGATTTGCTTTAACAGGCATCCTGAACATGTGGAGAAAGCGAGGACTGCAGATGCTGGAGATCAGAGCTGAAAATGTGTTGCTGGAAAAGCGCAGCAGGTCAGGCAGCATCCAGGGAACAGGAGAATCGACGTTTCGGGCATAAGCCCTTCTTCTGGAATGAGGAAAGTTTGTCCAGCAGGCTAAGATAAAAGGTAGGGAGGAGGGACTTGGAGGAGGGGCATCAGAAATGCAATAGGTGGAAAGAGGTCAAGGTAGGGTGATAGGTCAGACTGGGGTGGGGGCAGAGAGAAGGGCACAGGCCCTTCTTCATTCCTGAAGAAGGGCCTGTGCCCGAAACGTCGAATCTCCTGTTCCCTGGATGCTGCCTGACCTGCTGTGCTGTTCCAGCAATAAAGTTTCAACTTTGATCTCCAGCATCTGCAGACCTCACTTTCTCCTGGGGGCAGAGAGGGCAGGAAGAAGATTGCAGGTTAGGAAGGCAGTGCTGAGTTCGATGGATTTGACTGAGACAAGATGGGGGGAGGGGAAATGAGGAAACTGGTGAAATCCGAGTTCATCCCTTGTGGTTGGAGGGTTCCTAGGCGGAAGATGAGGCGCTCTTCCTCCAACCGTCGTGTTGTTGTGGTCTGGCGATGGAGGAGTCCAAAGACCT